>NW_025725339.1:0-34680 GCF_021461395.2 Schistocerca americana | reverse complement strand
GCTCAGTGTACGTCACCGCGTCGCGGATCACGTTCTCCAGGAACACCTTCAGCACCCCGCGGGTCTCCTCGTAGATCAGACCAGAGATGCGCTCACGCCGCCCCTGCGAGCCAGGCGGCGGATGGCGGGCTTCGTGATGCCCTGGATGTTGTCGCGCAACACCTTGCGGTGCCGCTTGGCGCCACCCTTGCCGAGCCCCTTTCCTCCCTTGCCGCGGCCTGTCATCCTTCCTTCCTCGGGCAAAGCAAAACGTGCACAAACAGCAGCTGCAGCGGCTGGCGAGTCGGCTACGGTCTGCGCCCAGCGCGCCCGCCGCCCCCCTATATAGACTCTGGCCCGCCCTCCCCCCACCACGCGCAACCGAGGGCATATAAGCGCAGCACGGAGGCGCGCGGGCCCGTTGTCAAGGCAGCACCGGACGCCGCGCCGCACCTAACCTCCACGCACGCCGCTCCGCTACCGCTACCGCTACCGCCATGGCCCGCACAAAGCAAACGGCCCGCAAGTCCACCGGCGGAAAGGCGCCGCGCAAACAGCTCGCCACCAAGGCGGCGAGGAAGAGCGCGCCCGCCACCGGAGGCGTCAAGAAGCCCCACCGCTACAGGCCGGGCACCGTCGCCCTGCGAGAAATCAGGCGCTACCAGAAGAGCACAGAGCTGCTCATCCGCAAGCTGCCATTCCAGCGCCTAGTGCGCGAGATCGCCCAGGACTTCAAGACCGACCTGCGCTTCCAGAGCTCCGCAGTCATGGCCCTGCAGGAGGCCAGCGAGGCCTACCTCGTCGGCCTCTTCGAAGACACCAACCTGTGCGCAATCCACGCCAAGCGCGTCACCATCATGCCCAAGGACATCCAGCTCGCGCGCCGCATCCGCGGCGAGCGCGCCTAAACCGCGCCGCGGCACCGCACCGCACAAACAAAAACGGCCCTTTTCAGGGCCACTAACATCTCTCCGTCGCGAGCAAACTTTGTCGGTCGCCTGCCTCTCGCCCCGCAACCCAAAAACAAAAACCACCACTTCCCGTCCGTCCGCCACACCCGCTCACTCTGCCTGCCTGCTAGCAGCGCGCAACAATCACACATCATCCCTCCCCGGCGCTCAAAGCGCACAATACCCAACGGCCGACGTCACACCGCACGGGTGGCTGGCCGGCCGCCGCTTTCGTTTCGAAAACAAAAAAAAACCCGCACTCCACTCCGACGGCCAACGGCCAGGCAGGCGCGCTCGCTCGCTCTACACGCCACCGAAATCCCCGCCGACTCCTTCCGCATCTCAACGTGCCCCCCCCGTTGCAAAACATAACACACACACACACAAAGGAACAAAACAAAGACCAGACACGACTCGACAAGACAGACATCCGAGAAGAACGAACGCAGGCAAGCCAACCAACGTATTCAAACAAAACAACGTGACAGAAAACCAACCGTCGGCCGCCGCCACAAAACAAACACGGCGACAATCAACCACGACAACAACAACAACAACAACACCGCTTACCGCTACCGCCGCCCACACCCGCCACCGACCCCCGCAATCCAACCACCACGGCACGCAAACAGCATCCCCACGGGCATACAGAAACGCCAGACAGACACCCACACCAAACGCAACACGACAATCAAAACCTTCCCCGACGTGCTTTGATGGCCCTGAGAAGGGCCGTTTTGGGCCGCGCGTCTCTTGCGCGCCACTAGACGACGACGGGGGGTGGGGACGACGGAGTCAAGCGCCAAACCCTTCCTTTCCCATCTCTTTCTCCTCTACTCTACTTCTTCTTCTTGGGCGAAGCCTTCGCCTTAGACGGCGTCGTCGCCTTCTTCGGGCGCGGCGCCTTCGGCTTCTTCGTCGGAACCTTGGCGGCCTTCTTCGCCTTCGACGGCGACTTGGCCTTGGCCGGCTTGGCCGCAGCCGCCTTCTTCGCACCCGCGGGAGCGGCCGACGCCGCAGACGCCTTCTTGGCGGCGCCCGCCTTCCGACCGGTCGCCGCCTTCACGCCACCAGCCTTCTTTGCGCCGGCCGCACGGGCGCCCTTCTTCTCCTTGCTGGCCGGAGCGGCGCGCTTCTTCTTGGCACCGCCAGCACGAGCCTTGCCGCCCTCGGCCGCCCCCCCGCCGCCGGCGCCGGCAAGCTTGAACGAGCCGGACGCGCCCTTCCCCTTCGTCTGCACCAGCTCGCCCGCCACGACGGCCGACTTGAGGTACTTCTTGATAAACGGCGCCAGCTTCTCCGCGTCCAGCTTGTAGTGCGCGGCTATGTACTTCTTGATCGCCTGCAGCGACGACCCGCCGCGCTCCTTCAGACTCTTGATGGCGGCCGTCACCATCTCAGAGGTGCGCGGGTGCGCAGGCTTGGCGCGCGGCTTCTTCGCAGACGACGCAGACTTGGCCTTCTTCGTAGTGCCGGTGGCGGCGGGTGCCGCAGCAGTCTCGTTCGTAGCCGCCTGATCTGCCATTTCGACGACGCGCGTAACACACAGCGAGAGCGAGCGGGACGGCAGGCACGCAAGCACAAGAGCAGAGAATCACAAGGCCCAGCCAGTGTCGCGGGCGGGCGCGGACGGCCGAGAGAGCGGCCGCCACTCTGCGCGCCGCCGCGCCGCGCCTCCCGCGCTTGCTACCGCCCAACGTCCGACAGCCTGTGCGGAGCAGCCCCAAACCTGCGCCACAACCGCCCGCGCCTTTCAAACCACCGAGGATGGGGCTACACACAGCCACACCACAGTCGCCAACCAGTCGCCACGGCAGCGCCGCAAACCACGGCCAAACTGCAGCTACCGCGCGCTACAGCCTGGGTCGGCCCGCCGAGAATCGCCGCCCCCGCCCAAATGCCGCCCCCACAGCCCCAGCCGACGACCCGCCACAATGGCCAAACCTTCGGCAAAACTCCCACACCGTCGCCGCGGCAGCCCGGCCAGCGCGGCCGGCGCCACAGCCACACAAGCCGAGGCGTGCGGCGATGACGGCCGTGCAAACGCGCCTCCGCCGCCCCATCGCCTTCCGTCGCCCTCCCGCCGTTTCCCGATCGGCCCGCAGCCGTCGGGCCACATCGCGCGCCGTCCTCCTCCTCTCGCCCGCCAACATTCACAGCCGTTTCTCAACAATTGCCCGCCGCAAACGGACGCCGCCTGCGCAACAGGCGCCGCCGCCCCTCGCCGCTTCCGACCCAACCCCTCGACCGAGGCAAACCGCAATCCGAATCTACAGACCAACCCAATCTGCCGTCAAGCACACACGACAGCCGACCTTACACGTTACGCGTTACACATTACGTTTACACGTCTACGTTAGGTTAGGTTAGGTGGACGTGGGTTAGGTTAAGGGGACTTGGGTTAGGTTAAGCGTCAAACTTAGGTTAAGCATTCAAACACGTCAGGCGTCAGAGGTTAGGTTAGGTTAGGTTAGGTTAGGTTAGGTTACACGTTAGGTTAAGGGGTCAGTGCTAGGTTAAGAAGCGTCAAACGTAGGTTACAAAAGCGTTCAAACGTGAGGCGTGAGCCGGACAGCTTACCTTACGTAGACGTTAGGGGCTCACAGGCTGAGCTCACCTCGCCACACCACACGTTAGGTTCGGTTCGGTTCGCTCGGCTCAGCGTAAAGCGCCGAGGTCAGGGTTACGTTCGTTCACCTTCGGGCGCCACACTTTCGGTTGAAAGGTCGCGACGGGACGACGTCGGCAGGCACGCCGCAAACGAACAAAAACGTACAGACGACGTCGGAAACCGCCGACAGACGGGGGAGCAGCACGACCACGACCACGACCAGACACCGAGCGCGAACGAGACACACGCGAACCACCCCCACCGGCCAAAGGGCACCACACAACAACCCAGAGCACCACGTGTCGACACCAGAGCAACCCGCCGCTCACGCGACATGGCTGGCACCGAAGGGCAACCGCCCGCAACTGCGCTTTCCGCGCCGGCCCGGATGCACGTCGTGCTACAACAACACCACTACCGTACACAGCCGCTGTTCACAACATCACTATCAATGGCGCGCCCGCGGCTCGCCGCCGTCGCAGTCGCAGCCCCAACGCCAGCACTTTTGCACCACCATTCACACGCACCGCAACACAGCTCGCCGACACAGCCGAACAAAACAAACACCACACAACAACAGCAACAACGCCGCCGCCTCTACTTGTGCCGGCGACCCACCCCGCCGATGGCGCACCTCTCGCCAGCCGGCAATCGACACACACGCACCCACCCACCGGGGCCCAGTGCAAAAAAAAAAAAAAAAAAAAACACACAAAAACAAAAAAACCAAACAACACAAACGACACGGGAAGCGCACACCGCCACTTCGCGCGCACGCCACCAACCAGTCGTCGTCTCAAAATAACAAACACAAACAAAATAAACTAACAACTAGGGCAACACAAAACAAAAACGCCTCGCACGAACCGCCCACAAAAAGGACAAGCACACGCACAGCCTCTGCTGACGACCACGACGCAGCGGCACGCTGCTCCTGTCCCGCGCCCCGCGCCCCACTCGATTCACAACTCACGCGACACCGTCAACGACGGGCTCGCTTCCCGCAACCTACCACCTTTCCGCCACGACGCACAGCCCCAGCCCCACCCGACGACGCCCGTGGCAACGACTGCACTTTCACCACCGCCTCCCCCTTCCCCCCCAAAACACACACACACACACACACACAGCCAGCCAAAAACGCACTCGCGACCCACACATGCACGTGCATCGGCACACGCCAACCAGTCAACGTCGACAACCACACGCAAGGCTCGAAACGAAACCGGCGTCCTTCCACGTTGCCATCAAGCTACGCGACACAAGACACAAGGAACCAACACAACAGCCGGCCCCACTAATTCCCACTCTCACGCCGCAAAAAGCACACCGAAACCGCCAAACGCACGCACATTCCCCTTCGCACTGACACCACCGACCGGCTCGCTACCACACACCTCTCGGCAGCCGTTTCACGCCAATTCGCCACACCGCCCACACAGTCGACAAGCGCCCGCCCTGTACGGCACACGCAACGACGCAGCGCAGCAAAGGGCGCCCGCAACACATACCTCTCCGCCGCCCGACGCGCCAACCGCCACACCACACCGCCAGCCACTCGCAAATTGTGCACTGCCACCAGCCACACGTCCAACACGCCGCGCCGCCTCCGGCCACCCGCCAGGGGGCGCTCACGTCCGCGACAACAGCGCGGCCCGCCGGGCCGGGCCGAACCGAACCGAGCCGCCGCTGCTCTGCACTCGGCACGGCCACACCCTGCTGCAGACCGGGCTCGTCCCTCTGTACGCGTCTGCCTGCGCATCAACACAACACGACCTTTTTTTTTTTTTTCCTCTCTACCGCCATCCCTTCTTCTCGCGTTTTACTCGTTGTTGCAGCAGCGGCGCACACCTACACATCCACAGCCCCAGCCGAGCCGGCCTCACCTCAGGGCCCGCCGCCAGCGTCTCCTCCTCGGGCACAGGTGCGGTGCTGTGGCCGCCCATCCAACCGCATTGCTGGCCGTCCAGCCACCAGGCGTTCCCACTGCCGCGAGCCACGCCGCGCACCGACCCTGCTGCAGAAAACGAAGCATAGCCAGAGACCGACCGATACACAAAGCAAGCCGTCGCCTCGCCTCTTGTCCTTCCTGCCTTCCTTCCGCCCCCGCCCTTCTCACACCACCGCCTCTCCACTTTCGCCCCCCCCCCCCTCCTTTTTTTTCTTCTTTCTTTCTTTCTTTGGCCCTCTCTCCTTCCCGCCATGGCGGTTACGGCACCGCCTGCAGCGGCAGATTTTTTGCGCCCACACGCCTACTCCTACCACCATTAACCTTGCCCTGCCCTGCCCATCAACGTCGCAGTCGAACCGACGCTTGCCAACACACTGCCCACGTTCCTTTCTCTTTTCGGCCTACGCCCATTACGCGCCGCCGCCACAGCACCTTCCCTTCCCACAACACACCGACGTCATCACACGCACCCAAAACAGGGGCCACGACCGTGTTCCTCGCCCACTCCCATCCCGCACGGTACGCACATTCCCAACTACTACCGCGCACCCTCCCTTTCCACTCTGTGTGTCTCTGTGTCTGTGTCCTGTCCGCGCGTGACGCCTCTCAACATCCGCCGTCCCCCGTCCCGTTTTCGCCCCCATGCCGTCGTCGCGCCGCCTCCTCCCCGTCCACCGCCGCCCCTGTCCGCCCCGCACCACACCATACACCGCTGCTTGTCCCGGCCGTTGCCACCAAAGGCGCCGACCGCAAACGCGCCACGCCGCAGCCCCCGTGCGTCTCGCGCTCGCTTGCATCTCCGTGCCGACGCTGCCTCTCTTCCCACTCGCACTCGACCTCGACAACACAGTCTTTGGCTCCGCCACTGCGTGTTCCGGTGGTACGCACGCTGCAACACGTATGTATTCATTACCAGAGCGATGGCGAGGCATGACAGCATCTCTGTCTGACCAGAGAGTTCTTTATCGCTGCTAGTCGGCGCTTGGACCGCGCCAGACGACAGTAGTGGCACGCACCGGGTCGCCAGGAACAGTTGTTATATATATTGTAGCGCGAGTCGGGAGAGGTAGTAGTCGGTCGACAGTAGTAGCGGGTGGACGGTTGTACTGAGCGGGCGTCGGCGGCGTGCTCTGCTCGTCTCGCGACTCTGGTCACGGTTCGGGACGATGTATAGTATATTGTGTTATAATCAAGAGGTGGTGTGACGCTGCATTGCGCAAATCTGATAACGTATGTTCATTGTACTTATTTTGTTCAACAACACAAGCCCCACTATTACTTTTTTTCTAAAGTAACTTTTGTCTCTTAACGAAAAACATTCACTTTTTAAAGACTACTTCCTATGGCATTTCCCTCCAAGGAGTGCAATTAATTACCAGCCAGCACTCATTCATTGCACACAGCTGTGTAAGGGGTATCTACAATCGAGGAGCGGATATAAATGCAATTTTTTGTTTCTTTTTGTTTTTTGTTTTGTGTGTGTGTTGTAACCTCCCAGCAATATTTAAAATAATGGACAATGTTATTTACGGATGCTAATGGACATTGCGCTAATTGTAACCTCGCCCACAATGAGAGGTATTGAAAATGGCAACAACAATGTGCAATTCGCAATCTGACTCAAATATAAAGTCTTCACACAACATTTAAAAAAGTCCGTTCAGTGACAAGAAACTTCAATTAAACCGAAATATCGGTCTTTGGCCCTGTGCAAAACAATCGGAATTAAAGTCTTACCTCCGAATAAATGGATGTCACATTTCTGCTCTGGTTGTTGCGCAGCGCTTGGAGGAACTGCATTGCAAATAATAATATTCTCTTTTTTTGTGATTTTAGTGACATTTTTCTTCAAAGAAGTGGAACGAACTCTTTAGTTCAATAAAAGATTAAATGTTTGAAAAATGCTTTTGAAATAAAAATTATTATTGGGGAACTTGTTGGAGCATAATTACAATAAATACAATTTCTCATTATCTAATGATTATATTAATTAACAGTATACCTTATTCACCATCTTGACCAGTGTTGCCGACCGCCTACATCACACAACCGCACTCGGCTGCTACTACTGACCGACCGCTCTGCATGACGACTATTAGCGTACTGCACGCGACGACTACTGACAGAGTACAGCCCTCAACTACACAGACTGACTGACTGACTGAGAACCGCTCGCAACACTCGCGCAGTCCAGCGCAAACTCTCTGGTCACAGATGCTACAATGTCTCGCCATCGCTACTATGTTACATACGTGTTTCAGTGTCTTTTTCATTGGGGTAACGATCTTTGGCTCTTTTTATTCTGAATACAGGGCCAAAGGTCAACGGCTGCTGCCCTTATACAATTTATCAGGTTTCATTATGTCTGTTGCAATGTTACATACGGTTCACTCTTTCATTAATATTATCGTTGGGTTTGTTTTGTAGGGACGTTAACATTCTGGCACATTTTTATTATCATCGGACTCTCTGCTATTTGTGCAGGGAGGTTATACCTGGGTCCATTTCCATTTCCATTTACATTTTAATATTGATAGACTTTTTGTTTTCTTTTTTGTTTCTTGTTGTTTTTCCTTCTTTTTTTTTGTTGTTTTTTTTCTTTTGTTTTGTTTTTCCCGCTCTCACCACCACCGCCGCATCACGCCTTCCGTTTTCTTGGTTTCTTTTCTGTGCTTCAACATCACCGCGCCCCATTTCCACACCACAGCCATCAGCCTCCAAGACGGGCGGGCGCAGTGTGCCATTTCCGGCGCACAAGCACACCCGTACGGTACTCTCCTCGCCCCCACGCCACCAACAACACAGCGACCACGCGGCTTTCAGGCACGGCACGGCACGGCACGGCACCGGCGAAATGCGCCGCCCCCGCCCCCGCCCCTCCGCGCATCCGTCCGTCTCGCCACGTTCACTGACAGCCGCGTCTGCGGCTACACCACGACAACCACAACACAACACCGCTCCCCTCCCTGGCAACTCACATTGTTTTTCTCCTCCTCTTTTGCACAAACCACAACGCCGAGCACAGGCGCAAGCCACCCACACCGCGCCCCTCCCCGTCCCGTCTTTGGCCGCCGCTCCTCGTTTCCTCGTTTGCCCCCTCCCATCTCCCGAAATGCCATGCCAGCAGCGTTACGCATGCCCCTCCCCTGTCCACACAACACTACCGCCTAACGAACAGCCTTTTCCGGGCCACATGCAGGGCACGCCCACCTCCAAACACTGCCAATTCACGGACGCACGCACGCACACACACACACACACACACACACACACACACACACTCACTTTCTCGACACCTTTCTGTACGGAGGGTGCGTCATCTCGACCGTGACAGAGTGACGGCAACTATCGACGATCCATTTCCCCCCACTGGTAAAACATGTCCACTAACACCTACATACATCATTCAAGTACACAGACAATAGCATACACACAATGGGAGGGCACACGAACATGGACGGCACGGCACTGTCATACACTCTTCCTCAGAACCATATCAACAAACGTTACGTACATCCGGGAAAGCGAAAGCGAAAGCGAAAGCAAAGGCAAAGCCCAATGCAGCCGTCAAAGGTAACGTTCACCACGGCAGACACTTGCAGCCGCGCCGCCGTTAAACGCATTTCAGTGCGGCTCCAATACGCCTCCGACACGGGAACGTTCCGTTGCTCTACGAATGCGTTTCTCCCCTTTTTCCCTTCCTCTCTCTTTTGCCCCCCCCTCCTTGCACTCTTGCCTCATTCCTCACGTTCTGCCCAGACATTCGACCGATCAGAGTCAACCTTTCGTTACCGTTCTCAGCGCGACGGTGTACAACAGTATGACGGGTGTGCCCAAGACTTCGGTTCAGTTGCGTGACGCCGGTCTATCGCGCCGATCGACAGTTACTCAGGGGGCGACGGATCGGACCACGTCACCGACACACAAAACACTTTCAAACAAACAAACAAATACATACATACCGGATGGACACAGACAAACACGTGTACAGACATTCGCCAAACAAACGACCGGCGCCGCCGCCGCCGCCGCCGTCTAGCGTGCATCTTGAATGACGACATCGGTGTGCGTGCGTCGTACGCAATCAGTCAGACACGGCTATCAAACATCAGAGTCGAATGGTACATCATCGTGCGTGTCGCCGTACACGTACAGTACAATACAACAACAATGCGTCTTAATGGCACGTTCATTTCAACGTCACTCACACACCTCCACGCTGCAGTTACGTCGCACCATTGTCAAACTCGGCGTACAGCAAAGGGAATAGTGGGCGGCAAAAACAAACCAAACAAAAACATTTCACATTTCACCCTCGCCATGTATGATGTGCAAAAAAACAAACCCGCAAACGGCCGTCGTTACGGTGACACAAAAGTCGCCGATCGCACTGTCCCCCCTCGCAGACGGGTAACACACAAACACACACACACCCCAACAACACCAATGGGTCAAAAACCACGCCAACGAGGCGTGCCACCATTCCACGCCACGGCGACCAACCTCGTGGCCGTACCCCGCGCAACACGCTTTGACGCGCCCCCCCACCCACAATCAAAATGCACACATACATCACAGCCGTCCACACAAACAACAACAACAACAACAATTCCGCCCTTCCCGCAAAAGGCAAGTTGGTGGCCCTGAAAAGGGCCGTTTCGCCGCTCTCGCAACGGAGGAGCCTTCTCCATCCTTCCTTCCATTCCAGAGCCACCTCCTTACTTGGAGCTCGTGTACTTGGTCACCGCCTTCGTGCCCTCGCTCACGGCGTGCTTGGCCAGCTCGCCAGGCAGCAACAGCCGCACAGCGGTCTGGATCTCGCGGGACGTGATGGTCGAGCGCTTGTTGTAGTGCGCCAGGCGAGAAGCCTCGGCCGCAATGCGCTCGAAAATGTCGTTCACGAAGCTGTTCATGATGCTCATCGCCTTCGACGAGATGCCCGTGTCAGGGTGCACCTGCTTCAGCACCTTGTAGATGTAGATGGCATAGCTCTCCTTCCTCTTGCGCTTCTTCTTCTTGTCGCCCTTCGAAATGTTCTTCTGCGCCTTGCCAGCCTTCTTGGCGGCCTTCCCGCTAGTCTTGGGCGGCATCTCCAACCAACGTACGGCAGCAGCAACACCAGTAGCAAGCGCTCCGCTCTAGTCAGCGTCTCCCCACACAGTGGCACCCGCCGCCAGCCGCCGCCGCACCTTTACCAGCTCGCCCTGTTGCGGCCGCCGACCAATGGGGCGCGCGCGCAACCGGCCGCCGCACCCGAGCCCATAAAGCACCCCCACCCCGGCTGCGCCGGCACGCACTCCGCTGCTCGACTCGCTGCCGCTCGCACCGGTCGTTTTCGTTTCCGTTTCGTGTGCACCGTCGCTAGCCCATCGCCATGTCCGGACGCGGAAAGGGAGGCAAAGTCAAGGGCAAGTCAAAGTCCCGCTCAAGCAGGGCTGGGCTCCAGTTCCCGGTCGGCAGAATCCACCGCCTCCTGCGCAAGGGAAACTACGCAGAGCGCGTCGGCGCCGGGGCGCCCGTCTACCTCGCCGCCGTCATGGAGTACCTCGCGGCTGAGGTGCTCGAGCTGGCCGGAAACGCGGCCCGCGACAACAAGAAGACGCGCATCATCCCGCGCCACCTGCAGCTTGCCATCCGCAACGACGAGGAGCTCAACAAGCTCCTGTCGGGCGTCACCATCGCACAGGGTGGTGTCCTGCCCAACATCCAGGCCGTCCTGCTGCCAAAGAAGACCGAGAAGAAGGCCTAAAGGAGGCCAGGCAATCGCAGCGCCGCGTGCTCCCCTGCACGCAACGCGCTTTGCCGGCTCGGCCCACAACAATCGGCCCTTTTCAGGGCCACCACACAAACCTACGTCCAAAGCAAAATTTCAGTCGTCCTCGCCGCACCTTGTTTTGTTTTAACTTTGCACTGTCACAGCACAGCCGCCGCCGGCGCACGTCCGCCATCTTGTCGTCCACACAGCCCGTGTGGCCCAACACACACACACACGCACACATTTTGCACCGTCGCAGTCGCCTTCCAAACCGACAACGGCAGCAATAATGACCATTGTTAAAGGGAGGCGTGTCGACACACCGCCCTCCACTCCCGCGCGCAACGGCCGTCGACACGAACGAAACAGCTGATCCGGCCGCCTATGCCCACACGCCTTGCCTCGGAAACCCCAACGCCGCCGCAAACAAACACACAGAGACAAACCACGCAAGCAAATAATCACCGCCTCTCGCACAACAACACACAGCCCGCCCGCCATCTCCGTCGCGATCGATACAAAGACACACAAACGAAGCAGCTCCACACACAGCCAGCCACATGACACGTTTCCTTTCCTTCTCCCCTCCCAGTCACATCACGTCGCTCAAACGGAAAGAAAGAAACAAACAAACAAACAACACAGCGCGCACACACGCAGCAACAACACAGACTCTTTCGCACTTTTCAACTTCCGAACAGTGTGGTGGCCCTGAAAAGGGCCGTTTTCTAGTCTCTCCCACCCACAAGCACGGCCGCGGGAAGGCCAGCGCCCGCTGCGACGCAGCCTAACCGCCGAAACCGTACAGGGTGCGCCCCTGCCTCTTCAGGGCGTACACCACGTCCATGGCCGTCACAGTCTTGCGCTTGGCGTGCTCAGTGTACGTCACCGCGTCGCGGATCACGTTCTCCAGGAACACCTTCAGCACCCCGCGGGTCTCCTCGTAGATCAGACCAGAGATGCGCTTCACGCCGCCCCTGCGAGCCAGGCGGCGGATGGCGGGCTTCGTGATGCCCTGGATGTTGTCGCGCAACACCTTGCGGTGCCGCTTGGCGCCACCCTTGCCGAGCCCCTTTCCTCCCTTGCCGCGGCCTGTCATCCTTCCTTCCTCGGGCAAAGCAAAACGTGCACAAACAGCAGCTGCAGCGGCTGGCGAGTCGGCTACGGTCTGCGCCCAGCGCGCCCGCCGCCCCCCTATATAGACTCTGGCCCGCCCTCCCCCCACCACGCGCAACCGAGGGCATATAAGCGCAGCACGGAGGCGCGCGGGCCCGTTGTCAAGGCAGCACCGGACGCCGCGCCGCACCTAACCTCCACGCACGCCGCTCCGCTACCGCTACCGCTACCGCCATGGCCCGCACAAAGCAAACGGCCCGCAAGTCCACCGGCGGAAAGGCGCCGCGCAAACAGCTCGCCACCAAGGCGGCGAGGAAGAGCGCGCCCGCCACCGGAGGCGTCAAGAAGCCCCACCGCTACAGGCCGGGCACCGTCGCCCTGCGAGAAATCAGGCGCTACCAGAAGAGCACAGAGCTGCTCATCCGCAAGCTGCCATTCCAGCGCCTAGTGCGCGAGATCGCCCAGGACTTCAAGACCGACCTGCGCTTCCAGAGCTCCGCAGTCATGGCCCTGCAGGAGGCCAGCGAGGCCTACCTCGTCGGCCTCTTCGAAGACACCAACCTGTGCGCAATCCACGCCAAGCGCGTCACCATCATGCCCAAGGACATCCAGCTCGCGCGCCGCATCCGCGGCGAGCGCGCCTAAACCGCGCCGCGGCACCGCACCGCACAAACAAAAACGGCCCTTTTCAGGGCCACTAACATCTCTCCGTCGCGAGCAAACTTTGTCGGTCGCCTGCCTCTCGCCCCGCAACCCAAAAACAAAAACCACCACTTCCCGTCCGTCCGCCACACCCGCTCACTCTGCCTGCCTGCTAGCAGCGCGCAACAATCACACATCATCCCTCCCCGGCGCTCAAAGCGCACAATACCCAACGGCCGACGTCACACCGCACGGGTGGCTGGCCGGCCGCCGCTTTCGTTTCGAAAACAAAAAAAACCCGCACTCCACTCCGACGGCCAACGGCCAGGCAGGCGCGCTCGCTCGCTCTACACGCCACCGAAATCCCCGCCGACTCCTTCCGCATCTCAACGTGCCCCCCCGTTGCAAAACATAACACACACACACACAAAGGAACAAAACAAAGACCAGACACGACTCGACAAGACAGACATCCGAGAAGAACGAACGCAGGCAAGCCAACCAACGTATTCAAACAAAACAACGTGACAGAAAACCAACCGTCGGCCGCCGCCACAAAACAAACACGGCGACAATCAACCACGACAACAACAACAACAACAACACCGCTTACCGCTACCGCCGCCCACACCCGCCACCGACCCCCGCAATCCAACCACCACGGCACGCAAACAGCATCCCCACGGGCATACAGAAACGCCAGACAGACACCCACACCAAACGCAACACGACAATCAAAACCTTCCCCGACGTGCTTTGATGGCCCTGAGAAGGGCCGTTTTGGGCCGCGCGTCTCTTGCGCGCCACTAGACGACGACGGGGGGTGGGGACGACGGAGTCAAGCGCCAAACCCTTCCTTTCCCATCTCTTTCTCCTCTACTCTACTTCTTCTTCTTGGGCGAAGCCTTCGCCTTAGACGGCGTCGTCGCCTTCTTCGGGCGCGGCGCCTTCGGCTTCTTCGTCGGAACCTTGGCGGCCTTCTTCGCCTTCGACGGCGACTTGGCCTTGGCCGGCTTGGCCGCAGCCGCCTTCTTCGCACCCGCGGGAGCGGCCGACGCCGCAGACGCCTTCTTGGCGGCGCCCGCCTTCCGACCGGTCGCCGCCTTCACGCCACCAGCCTTCTTTGCGCCGGCCGCACGGGCGCCCTTCTTCTCCTTGCTGGCCGGAGCGGCGCGCTTCTTCTTGGCACCGCCAGCACGAGCCTTGCCGCCCTCGGCCGCCCCCCCGCCGCCGGCGCCGGCAAGCTTGAACGAGCCGGACGCGCCCTTCCCCTTCGTCTGCACCAGCTCGCCCGCCACGACGGCCGACTTGAGGTACTTCTTGATAAACGGCGCCAGCTTCTCCGCGTCCAGCTTGTAGTGCGCGGCTATGTACTTCTTGATCGCCTGCAGCGACGACCCGCCGCGCTCCTTCAGACTCTTGATGGCGGCCGTCACCATCTCAGAGGTGCGCGGGTGCGCAGGCTTGGCGCGCGGCTTCTTCGCAGACGACGCAGACTTGGCCTTCTTCGTAGTGCCGGTGGCGGCGGGTGCCGCAGCAGTCTCGTTCGTAGCCGCCTGATCTGCCATTTCGACGACGCGCGTAACACACAGCGAGAGCGAGCGGGACGGCAGGCACGCAAGCACAAGAGCAGAGAATCACAAGGCCCAGCCAGTGTCGCGGGCGGGCGCGGACGGCCGAGAGAGCGGCCGCCACTCTGCGCGCCGCCGCGCCGCGCCTCCCGCGCTTGCTACCGCCCAACGTCCGACAGCCTGTGCGGAGCAGCCCCAAACCTGCGCCACAACCGCCCGCGCCTTTCAAACCACCGAGGATGGGGCTACACACAGCCACACCACAGTCGCCAACCAGTCGCCACGGCAGCGCCGCAAACCACAGCCAAACTGCAGCTACCGCGCGCTACAGCCTGGGTCGGCCCGCCGAGAATCGCCGCCCCCGCCCAAATGCCGCCCCCACAGCCCCAGCCGACGACCCGCCACAATGGCCAAACCTTCGGCAAAACTCCCACACCGTCGCCGCGGCAGCCCGGCCAGCGCGGCCGGCGCCACAGCCACACAAGCCGAGGCGTGCGGCGATGACGGCCGTGCAAACGCGCCTCCGCCGCCCCATCGCCTTCCGTCGCCCTCCCGCCGTTTCCCGATCGGCCCGCAGCCGTCGGGCCACATCGCGCGCCGTCCTCCTCCTCTCGCCCGCCAACATTCACAGCCGTTTCTCAACAATTGCCCGCCGCAAACGGACGCCGCCTGCGCAACAGGCGCCGCCGCCCCTCGCCGCTTCCGACCCAACCCCTCGACCGAGGCAAACCGCAATCCGAATCTACAGACCAACCCAATCTGCCGTCAAGCACACACGACAGCCGACCTTACACGTTACGCGTTACACATTACGTTTACACGTCTACGTTAGGTTAGGTTAGGTGGACGTGGGTTAGGTTAAGGGGACTTGGGTTAGGTTAAGCGTCAAACTTAGGTTAAGCATTCAAACACGTCAGGCGTCAGAGGTTAGGTTAGGTTAGGTTAGGTTAGGTTAGGTTACACGTTAGGTTAAGGGGTCAGTGCTAGGTTAAGAAGCGTCAAACGTAGGTTACAAAAGCGTTCAAACGTGAGGCGTGAGCCGGACAGCTTACCTTACGTAGACGTTAGGGGCTCACAGGCTGAGCTCACCTCGCCACACCACACGTTAGGTTCGGTTCGGTTCGCTCGGCTCAGCGTAAAGCGCCGAGGTCAGGGTTACGTTCGTTCACCTTCGGGCGCCACACTTTCGGTTGAAAGGTCGCGACGGGACGACGTCGGCAGGCACGCCGCAAACGAACAAAAACGTACAGACGACGTCGGAAACCGCCGACAGACGGGGGAGCAGCACGACCACGACCACGACCAGACACCGAGCGCGAACGAGACACACGCGAACCACCCCCACCGGCCAAAGGGCACCACACAACAACCCAGAGCACCACGTGTCGACACCAGAGCAACCCGCCGCTCACGCGACATGGCTGGCACCGAAGGGCAACCGCCCGCAACTGCGCTTTCCGCGCCGGCCCGGATGCACGTCGTGCTACAACAACACCACTACCGTACACAGCCGCTGTTCACAACATCACTATCAATGGCGCGCCCGCGGCTCGCCGCCGTCGCAGTCGCAGCCCCAACGCCAGCACTTTTGCACCACCATTCACACGCACCGCAACACAGCTCGCCGACACAGCCGAACAAAACAAACACCACACAACAACAGCAACAACGCCGCCGCCTCTACTTGTGCCGGCGACCCACCCCGCCGATGGCGCACCTCTCGCCAGCCGGCAATCGACACACACGCACCCACCCACCGGGGCCCAGTGCAAAAAAAAAAAAAAAAAAAAACACACAAAAACAAAAAAACCAAACAACACAAACGACACGGGAAGCGCACACCGCCACTTCGCGCGCACGCCACCAACCAGTCGTCGTCTCAAAATAACAAACACAAACAAAATAAACTAACAACTAGGGCAACACAAAACAAAAACGCCTCGCACGAACCGCCCACAAAAAGGACAAGCACACGCACAGCCTCTGCTGACGACCACGACGCAGCGGCACGCTGCTCCTGTCCCGCGCCCCGCGCCCCACTCGATTCACAACTCACGCGACACCGTCAACGACGGGCTCGCTTCCCGCAACCTACCACCTTTCCGCCACGACGCACAGCCCCAGCCCCACCCGACGACGCCCGTGGCAACGACTGCACTTTCACCACCGCCTCCCCCTTCCCCCCCAAAACACACACACACACACACACACAGCCAGCCAAAAACGCACTCGCGACCCACACATGCACGTGCATCGGCACACGCCAACCAGTCAACGTCGACAACCACACGCAAGGCTCGAAACGAAACCGGCGTCCTTCCACGTTGCCATCAAGCTACGCGACACAAGACACAAGGAACCAACACAACAGCCGGCCCCACTAATTCCCACTCTCACGCCGCAAAAAGCACACCGAAACCGCCAAACGCACGCACATTCCCCTTCGCACTGACACCACCGACCGGCTCGCTACCACACACCTCTCGGCAGCCGTTTCACGCCAATTCGCCACACCGCCCACACAGTCGACAAGCGCCCGCCCTGTACGGCACACGCAACGACGCAGCGCAGCAAAGGGCGCCCGCAACACATACCTCTCCGCCGCCCGACGCGCCAACCGCCACACCACACCGCCAGCCACTCGCAAATTGTGCACTGCCACCAGCCACACGTCCAACACGCCGCGCCGCCTCCGGCCACCCGCCAGGGGGCGCTCACGTCCGCGACAACAGCGCGGCCCGCCGGGCCGGGCCGAACCGAACCGAGCCGCCGCTGCTCTGCACTCGGCACGGCCACACCCTGCTGCAGACCGGGCTCGTCCCTCTGTACGCGTCTGCCTGCGCATCAACACAACACGACCTTTTTTTTTTTTTTCCTCTCTACCGCCATCCCTTCTTCTCGCGTTTTACTCGTTGTTGCAGCAGCGGCGCACACCTACACATCCACAGCCCCAGCCGAGCCGGCCTCACCTCAGGGCCCGCCGCCAGCGTCTCCTCCTCGGGCACAGGTGCGGTGCTGTGGCCGCCCATCCAACCGCATTGCTGGCCGTCCAGCCACCAGGCGTTCCCACTGCCGCGAGCCACGCCGCGCACCGACCCTGCTGCAGAAAACGAAGCATAGCCAGAGACCGACCGATACACAAAGCAAGCCGTCGCCTCGCCTCTTGTCCTTCCTGCCTTCCTTCCGCCCCCGCCCTTCTCACACCACCGCCTCTCCACTTTCGCCCCCCCCCCCCTCCTTTTTTTTCTTCTTTCTTTCTTTCTTTGGCCCTCTCTCCTTCCCGCCATGGCGGTTACGGCACCGCCTGCAGCGGCAGATTTTTTGCGCCCACACGCCTACTCCTACCACCATTAACCTTGCCCTGCCCTGCCCATCAACGTCGCAGTCGAACCGACGCTTGCCAACACACTGCCCACGTTCCTTTCTCTTTTCGGCCTACGCCCATTACGCGCCGCCGCCACAGCACCTTCCCTTCCCACAACACACCGACGTCATCACACGCACCCAAAACAGGGGCCACGACCGTGTTCCTCGCCCACTCCCATCCCGCACGGTACGCACATTCCCAACTACTACCGCGCACCCTCCCTTTCCACTCTGTGTGTCTCTGTGTCTGTGTCCTGTCCGCGCGTGACGCCTCTCAACATCCGCCGTCCCCCGTCCCGTTTTCGCCCCCATGCCGTCGTCGCGCCGCCTCCTCCCCGTCCACCGCCGCCCCTGTCCGCCCCGCACCACACCATACACCGCTGCTTGTCCCGGCCGTTGCCACCAAAGGCGCCGACCGCAAACGCGCCACGCCGCAGCCCCCGTGCGTCTCGCGCTCGCTTGCATCTCCGTGCCGACGCTGCCTCTCTTCCCACTCGCACTCGACCTCGACAACACAGTCTTTGGCTCCGCCACTGCGTGTTCCGGTGGTACGCACGCTGCAACACGTATGTATTCATTACCAGAGCGATGGCGAGGCATGACAGCATCTCTGTCTGACCAGAGAGTTCTTTATCGCTGCTAGTCGGCGCTTGGACCGCGCCAGACGACAGTAGTGGCACGCACCGGGTCGCCAGGAACAGTTGTTATATATATTGTAGCGCGAGTCGGGAGAGGTAGTAGTCGGTCGACAGTAGTAGCGGGTGGACGGTTGTACTGAGCGGGCGTCGGCGGCGTGCTCTGCTCGTCTCGCGACTCTGGTCACGGTTCGGGACGATGTATAGTATATTGTGTTATAATCAAGAGGTGGTGTGACGCTGCATTGCGCAAATCTGATAACGTATGTTCATTGTACTTATTTTGTTCAACAACACAAGCCCCACTATTACTTTTTTTCTAAAGTAACTTTTGTCTCTTAACGAAAAACATTCACTTTTTAAAGACTACTTCCTATGGCATTTCCCTCCAAGGAGTGCAATTAATTACCAGCCAGCACTCATTCATTGCACACAGCTGTGTAAGGGGTATCTACAATCGAGGAGCGGATATAAATGCAATTTTTTGTTTCTTTTTGTTTTTTGTTTTGTGTGTGTGTTGTAACCTCCCAGCAATATTTAAAATAATGGACAATGTTATTTACGGATGCTAATGGACATTGCGCTAATTGTAACCTCGCCCACAATGAGAGGTATTGAAAATGGCAACAACAATGTGCAATTCGCAATCTGACTCAAATATAAAGTCTTCACACAACATTTAAAAAAGTCCGTTCAGTGACAAGAAACTTCAATTAAACCGAAATATCGGTCTTTGGCCCTGTGCAAAACAATCGGAATTAAAGTCTTACCTCCGAATAAATGGATGTCACATTTCTGCTCTGGTTGTTGCGCAGCGCTTGGAGGAACTGCATTGCAAATAATAATATTCTCTTTTTTTGTGATTTTAGTGACATTTTTCTTCAAAGAAGTGGAACGAACTCTTTAGTTCAATAAAAGATTAAATGTTTGAAAAATGCTTTTGAAATAAAAATTATTATTGGGGAACTTGTTGGAGCATAATTACAATAAATACAATTTCTCATTATCTAATGATTATATTAATTAACAGTATACCTTATTCACCATCTTGACCAGTGTTGCCGACCGCCTACATCACACAACCGCACTCGGCTGCTACTACTGACCGACCGCTCTGCATGACGACTATTAGCGTACTGCACGCGACGACTACTGACAGAGTACAGCCCTCAACTACACAGACTGACTGACTGACTGAGAACCGCTCGCAACACTCGCGCAGTCCAGCGCAAACTCTCTGGTCACAGATGCTACAATGTCTCGCCATCGCTACTATGTTACATACGTGTTTCAGTGTCTTTTTCATTGGGGTAACGATCTTTGGCTCTTTTTATTCTGAATACAGGGCCAAAGGTCAACGGCTGCTGCCCTTATACAATTTATCAGGTTTCATTATGTCTGTTGCAATGTTACATACGGTTCACTCTTTCATTAATATTATCGTTGGGTTTGTTTTGTAGGGACGTTAACATTCTGGCACATTTTTATTATCATCGGACTCTCTGCTATTTGTGCAGGGAGGTTATACCTGGGTCCATTTCCATTTCCATTTACATTTTAATATTGATAGACTTTTTGTTTTCTTTTTTGTTTCTTGTTGTTTTTCCTTCTTTTTTTTTGTTGTTTTTTTTCTTTTGTTTTGTTTTTCCCGCTCTCACCACCACCGCCGCATCACGCCTTCCGTTTTCTTGGTTTCTTTTCTGTGCTTCAACATCACCGCGCCCCATTTCCACACCACAGCCATCAGCCTCCAAGACGGGCGGGCGCAGTGTGCCATTTCCGGCGCACAAGCACACCCGTACGGTACTCTCCTCGCCCCCACGCCACCAACAACACAGCGACCACGCGGCTTTCAGGCACGGCACGGCACGGCACGGCACCGGCGAAATGCGCCGCCCCCGCCCCCGCCCCTCCGCGCATCCGTCCGTCTCGCCACGTTCACTGACAGCCGCGTCTGCGGCTACACCACGACAACCACAACACAACACCGCTCCCCTCCCTGGCAACTCACATTGTTTTTCTCCTCCTCTTTTGCACAAACCACAACGCCGAGCACAGGCGCAAGCCACCCACACCGCGCCCCTCCCCGTCCCGTCTTTGGCCGCCGCTCCTCGTTTCCTCGTTTGCCCCCTCCCATCTCCCGAAATGCCATGCCAGCAGCGTTACGCATGCCCCTCCCCTGTCCACACAACACTACCGCCTAACGAACAGCCTTTTCCGGGCCACATGCAGGGCACGCCCACCTCCAAACACTGCCAATTCACGGACGCACGCACGCACACACACACACACACACACACACACACACACACACTCACTTTCTCGACACCTTTCTGTACGGAGGGTGCGTCATCTCGACCGTGACAGAGTGACGGCAACTATCGACGATCCATTTCCCCCCACTGGTAAAACATGTCCACTAACACCTACATACATCATTCAAGTACACAGACAATAGCATACACACAATGGGAGGGCACACGAACATGGACGGCACGGCACTGTCATACACTCTTCCTCAGAACCATATCAACAAACGTTACGTACATCCGGGAAAGCGAAAGCGAAAGCGAAAGCAAAGGCAAAGCCCAATGCAGCCGTCAAAGGTAACGTTCACCACGGCAGACACTTGCAGCCGCGCCGCCGTTAAACGCATTTCAGTGCGGCTCCAATACGCCTCCGACACGGGAACGTTCCGTTGCTCTACGAATGCGTTTCTCCCCTTTTTCCCTTCCTCTCTCTTTTGCCCCCCCCTCCTTGCACTCTTGCCTCATTCCTCACGTTCTGCCCAGACATTCGACCGATCAGAGTCAACCTTTCGTTACCGTTCTCAGCGCGACGGTGTACAACAGTATGACGGGTGTGCCCAAGACTTCGGTTCAGTTGCGTGACGCCGGTCTATCGCGCCGATCGACAGTTACTCAGGGGGCGACGGATCGGACCACGTCACCGACACACAAAACACTTTCAAACAAACAAACAAATACATACATACCGGATGGACACAGACAAACACGTGTACAGACATTCGCCAAACAAACGACCGGCGCCGCCGCCGCCGCCGCCGTCTAGCGTGCATCTTGAATGACGACATCGGTGTGCGTGCGTCGTACGCAATCAGTCAGACACGGCTATCAAACATCAGAGTCGAATGGTACATCATCGTGCGTGTCGCCGTACACGTACAGTACAATACAACAACAATGCGTCTTAATGGCACGTTCATTTCAACGTCACTCACACACCTCCACGCTGCAGTTACGTCGCACCATTGTCAAACTCGGCGTACAGCAAAGGGAATAGTGGGCGGCAAAAACAAACCAAACAAAAACATTTCACATTTCACCCTCGCCATGTATGATGTGCAAAAAAACAAACCCGCAAACGGCCGTCGTTACGGTGACACAAAAGTCGCCGATCGCACTGTCCCCCCTCGCAGACGGGTAACACACAAACACACACACACCCCAACAACACCAATGGGTCAAAAACCACGCCAACGAGGCGTGCCACCATTCCACGCCACGGCGACCAACCTCGTGGCCGTACCCCGCGCAACACGCTTTGACGCGCCCCCCCACCCACAATCAAAATGCACACATACATCACAGCCGTCCACACAAACAACAACAACAACAACAATTCCGCCCTTCCCGCAAAAGGCAAGTTGGTGGCCCTGAAAAGGGCCGTTTCGCCGCTCTCGCAACGGAGGAGCCTTCTCCATCCTTCCTTCCATTCCAGAGCCACCTCCTTACTTGGAGCTCGTGTACTTGGTCACCGCCTTCGTGCCCTCGCTCACGGCGTGCTTGGCCAGCTCGCCAGGCAGCAACAGCCGCACAGCGGTCTGGATCTCGCGGGACGTGATGGTCGAGCGCTTGTTGTAGTGCGCCAGGCGAGAAGCCTCGGCCGCAATGCGCTCGAAAATGTCGTTCACGAAGCTGTTCATGATGCTCATCGCCTTCGACGAGATGCCCGTGTCAGGGTGCACCTGCTTCAGCACCTTGTAGATGTAGATGGCATAGCTCTCCTTCCTCTTGCGCTTCTTCTTCTTGTCGCCCTTCGAAATGTTCTTCTGCGCCTTGCCAGCCTTCTTGGCGGCCTTCCCGCTAGTCTTGGGCGGCATCTCCAACCAACGTACGGCAGCAGCAACACCAGTAGCAAGCGCTCCGCTCTAGTCAGCGTCTCCCCACACAGTGGCACCCGCCGCCAGCCGCCGCCGCACCTTTACCAGCTCGCCCTGTTGCGGCCGCCGACCAATGGGGCGCGCGCGCAACCGGCCGCCGCACCCGAGCCCATAAAGCACCCCCACCCCGGCTGCGCCGGCACGCACTCCGCTGCTCGACTCGCTGCCGCTCGCACCGGTCGTTTTCGTTTCCGTTTCGTGTGCACCGTCGCTAGCCCATCGCCATGTCCGGACGCGGAAAGGGAGGCAAAGTCAAGGGCAAGTCAAAGTCCCGCTCAAGCAGGGCTGGGCTCCAGTTCCCGGTCGGCAGAATCCACCGCCTCCTGCGCAAGGGAAACTACGCAGAGCGCGTCGGCGCCGGGGCGCCCGTCTACCTCGCCGCCGTCATGGAGTACCTCGCGGCTGAGGTGCTCGAGCTGGCCGGAAACGCGGCCCGCGACAACAAGAAGACGCGCATCATCCCGCGCCACCTGCAGCTTGCCATCCGCAACGACGAGGAGCTCAACAAGCTCCTGTCGGGCGTCACCATCGCACAGGGTGGTGTCCTGCCCAACATCCAGGCCGTCCTGCTGCCAAAGAAGACCGAGAAGAAGGCCTAAAGGAGGCCAGGCAATCGCAGCGCCGCGTGCTCCCCTGCACGCAACGCGCTTTGCCGGCTCGGCCCACAACAATCGGCCCTTTTCAGGGCCACCACACAAACCTACGTCCAAAGCAAAATTTCAGTCGTCCTCGCCGCACCTTGTTTTGTTTTAACTTTGCACTGTCACAGCACAGCCGCCGCCGGCGCACGTCCGCCATCTTGTCGTCCACACAGCCCGTGTGGCCCAACACACACACACACGCACACATTTTGCACCGTCGCAGTCGCCTTCCAAACCGACAACGGCAGCAATAATGACCATTGTTAAAGGGAGGCGTGTCGACACACCGCCCTCCACTCCCGCGCGCAACGGCCGTCGACACGAACGAAACAGCTGATCCGGCCGCCTATGCCCACACGCCTTGCCTCGGAAACCCCAACGCCGCCGCAAACAAACACACAGAGACAAACCACGCAAGCAAATAATCACCGCCTCTCGCACAACAACACACAGCCCGCCCGCCATCTCCGTCGCGATCGATACAAAGACACACAAACGAAGCAGCTCCACACACAGCCAGCCACATGACACGTTTCCTTTCCTTCTCCCCTCCCAGTCACATCACGTCGCTCAAACGGAAAGAAAGAAACAAACAAACAAACAACACAGCGCGCACACACGCAGCAACAACACAGACTCTTTCGCACTTTTCAACTTCCGAACAGTGTGGTGGCCCTGAAAAGGGCCGTTTTCTAGTCTCTCCCACCCACAAGCACGGCCGCGGGAAGGCCAGCGCCCGCTGCGACGCAGCCTAACCGCCGAAACCGTACAGGGTGCGCCCCTGCCTCTTCAGGGCGTACACCACGTCCATGGCCGTCACAGTCTTGCGCTTGGCGTGCTCAGTGTACGTCACCGCGTCGCGGATCACGTTCTCCAGGAACACCTTCAGCACCCCGCGGGTCTCCTCGTAGATCAGACCAGAGATGCGCTTCACGCCGCCCCTGCGAGCCAGGCGGCGGATGGCGGGCTTCGTGATGCCCTGGATGTTGTCGCGCAACACCTTGCGGTGCCGCTTGGCGCCACCCTTGCCGAGCCCCTTTCCTCCCTTGCCGCGGCCTGTCATCCTTCCTTCCTCGGGCAAAGCAAAACGTGCACAAACAGCAGCTGCAGCGGCTGGCGAGTCGGCTACGGTCTGCGCCCAGCGCGCCCGCCGCCCCCCTATATAGACTCTGGCCCGCCCTCCCCCCACCACGCGCAACCGAGGGCATATAAGCGCAGCACGGAGGCGCGCGGGCCCGTTGTCAAGGCAGCACCGGACGCCGCGCCGCACCTAACCTCCACGCACGCCGCTCCGCTACCGCTACCGCTACCGCCATGGCCCGCACAAAGCAAACGGCCCGCAAGTCCACCGGCGGAAAGGCGCCGCGCAAACAGCTCGCCACCAAGGCGGCGAGGAAGAGCGCGCCCGCCACCGGAGGCGTCAAGAAGCCCCACCGCTACAGGCCGGGCACCGTCGCCCTGCGAGAAATCAGGCGCTACCAGAAGAGCACAGAGCTGCTCATCCGCAAGCTGCCATTCCAGCGCCTAGTGCGCGAGATCGCCCAGGACTTCAAGACCGACCTGCGCTTCCAGAGCTCCGCAGTCATGGCCCTGCAGGAGGCCAGCGAGGCCTACCTCGTCGGCCTCTTCGAAGACACCAACCTGTGCGCAATCCACGCCAAGCGCGTCACCATCATGCCCAAGGACATCCAGCTCGCGCGCCGCATCCGCGGCGAGCGCGCCTAAACCGCGCCGCGGCACCGCACCGCACAAACAAAAACGGCCCTTTTCAGGGCCACTAACATCTCTCCGTCGCGAGCAAACTTTGTCGGTCGCCTGCCTCTCGCCCCGCAACCCAAAAACAAAAACCACCACTTCCCGTCCGTCCGCCACACCCGCTCACTCTGCCTGCCTGCTAGCAGCGCGCAACAATCACACATCATCCCTCCCCGGCGCTCAAAGCGCACAATACCCAACGGCCGACGTCACACCGCACGGGTGGCTGGCCGGCCGCCGCTTTCGTTTCGAAAACAAAAAAAACCCGCACTCCACTCCGACGGCCAACGGCCAGGCAGGCGCGCTCGCTCGCTCTACACGCCACCGAAATCCCCGCCGACTCCTTCCGCATCTCAACGTGCCCCCCCGTTGCAAAACATAACACACACACACACAAAGGAACAAAACAAAGACCAGACACGACTCGACAAGACAGACATCCGAGAAGAACGAACGCAGGCAAGCCAACCAACGTATTCAAACAAAACAACGTGACAGAAAACCAACCGTCGGCCGCCGCCACAAAACAAACACGGCGACAATCAACCACGACAACAACAACAACAACAACACCGCTTACCGCTACCGCCGCCCACACCCGCCACCGACCCCCGCAATCCAACCACCACGGCACGCAAACAGCATCCCCACGGGCATACAGAAACGCCAGACAGACACCCACACCAAACGCAACACGACAATCAAAACCTTCCCCGACGTGCTTTGATGGCCCTGAGAAGGGCCGTTTTGGGCCGCGCGTCTCTTGCGCGCCACTAGACGACGACGGGGGGTGGGGACGACGGAGTCAAGCGCCAAACCCTTCCTTTCCCATCTCTTTCTCCTCTACTCTACTTCTTCTTCTTGGGCGAAGCCTTCGCCTTAGACGGCGTCGTCGCCTTCTTCGGGCGCGGCGCCTTCGGCTTCTTCGTCGGAACCTTGGCGGCCTTCTTCGCCTTCGACGGCGACTTGGCCTTGGCCGGCTTGGCCGCAGCCGCCTTCTTCGCACCCGCGGGAGCGGCCGACGCCGCAGACGCCTTCTTGGCGGCGCCCGCCTTCCGACCGGTCGCCGCCTTCACGCCACCAGCCTTCTTTGCGCCGGCCGCACGGGCGCCCTTCTTCTCCTTGCTGGCCGGAGCGGCGCGCTTCTTCTTGGCACCGCCAGCACGAGCCTTGCCGCCCTCGGCCGCCCCCCCGCCGCCGGCGCCGGCAAGCTTGAACGAGCCGGACGCGCCCTTCCCCTTCGTCTGCACCAGCTCGCCCGCCACGACGGCCGACTTGAGGTACTTCTTGATAAACGGCGCCAGCTTCTCCGCGTCCAGCTTGTAGTGCGCGGCTATGTACTTCTTGATCGCCTGCAGCGACGACCCGCCGCGCTCCTTCAGACTCTTGATGGCGGCCGTCACCATCTCAGAGGTGCGCGGGTGCGCAGGCTTGGCGCGCGGCTTCTTCGCAGACGACGCAGACTTGGCCTTCTTCGTAGTGCCGGTGGCGGCGGGTGCCGCAGCAGTCTCGTTCGTAGCCGCCTGATCTGCCATTTCGACGACGCGCGTAACACACAGCGAGAGCGAGCGGGACGGCAGGCACGCAAGCACAAGAGCAGAGAATCACAAGGCCCAGCCAGTGTCGCGGGCGGGCGCGGACGGCCGAGAGAGCGGCCGCCACTCTGCGCGCCGCCGCGCCGCGCCTCCCGCGCTTGCTACCGCCCAACGTCCGACAGCCTGTGCGGAGCAGCCCCAAACCTGCGCCACAACCGCCCGCGCCTTTCAAACCACCGAGGATGGGGCTACACACAGCCACACCACAGTCGCCAACCAGTCGCCACGGCAGCGCCGCAAACCACGGCCAAACTGCAGCTACCGCGCGCTACAGCCTGGGTCGGCCCGCCGAGAATCGCCGCCCCCGCCCAAATGCCGCCCCCACAGCCCCAGCCGACGACCCGCCACAATGGCCAAACCTTCGGCAAAACTCCCACACCGTCGCCGCGGCAGCCCGGCCAGCGCGGCCGGCGCCACAGCCACACAAGCCGAGGCGTGCGGCGATGACGGCCGTGCAAACGCGCCTCCGCCGCCCCATCGCCTTCCGTCGCCCTCCCGCCGTTTCCCGATCGGCCCGCAGCCGTCGGGCCACATCGCGCGCCGTCCTCCTCCTCTCGCCCGCCAACATTCACAGCCGTTTCTCAACAATTGCCCGCCGCAAACGGACGCCGCCTGCGCAACAGGCGCCGCCGCCCCTCGCCGCTTCCGACCCAACCCCTCGACCGAGGCAAACCGCAATCCGAATCTACAGACCAACCCAATCTGCCGTCAAGCACACACGACAGCCGACCTTACACGTTACGCGTTACACATTACGTTTACACGTCTACGTTAGGTTAGGTTAGGTGGACGTGGGTTAGGTTAAGGGGACTTGGGTTAGGTTAAGCGTCAAACTTAGGTTAAGCATTCAAACACGTCAGGCGTCAGAGGTTAGGTTAGGTTAGGTTAGGTTAGGTTAGGTTACACGTTAGGTTAAGGGGTCAGTGCTAGGTTAAGAAGCGTCAAACGTAGGTTACAAAAGCGTTCAAACGTGAGGCGTGAGCCGGACAGCTTACCTTACGTAGACGTTAGGGGCTCACAGGCTGAGCTCACCTCGCCACACCACACGTTAGGTTCGGTTCGGTTCGCTCGGCTCAGCGTAAAGCGCCGAGGTCAGGGTTACGTTCGTTCACCTTCGGGCGCCACACTTTCGGTTGAAAGGTCGCGACGGGACGACGTCGGCAGGCACGCCGCAAACGAACAAAAACGTACAGACGACGTCGGAAACCGCCGACAGACGGGGGAGCAGCACGACCACGACCACGACCAGACACCGAGCGCGAACGAGACACACGCGAACCACCCCCACCGGCCAAAGGGCACCACACAACAACCCAGAGCACCACGTGTCGACACCAGAGCAACCCGCCGCTCACGCGACATGGCTGGCACCGAAGGGCAACCGCCCGCAACTGCGCTTTCCGCGCCGGCCCGGATGCACGTCGTGCTACAACAACACCACTACCGTACACAGCCGCTGTTCACAACATCACTATCAATGGCGCGCCCGCGGCTCGCCGCCGTCGCAGTCGCAGCCCCAACGCCAGCACTTTTGCACCACCATTCACACGCACCGCAACACAGCTCGCCGACACAGCCGAACAAAACAAACACCACACAACAACAGCAACAACGCCGCCGCCTCTACTTGTGCCGGCGACCCACCCCGCCGATGGCGCACCTCTCGCCAGCCGGCAATCGACACACACGCACCCACCCACCGGGGCCCAGTGCAAAAAAAAAAAAAAAAAAAAACACACAAAAACAAAAAAACCAAACAACACAAACGACACGGGAAGCGCACACCGCCACTTCGCGCGCACGCCACCAACCAGTCGTCGTCTCAAAATAACAAACACAAACAAAATAAACTAACAACTAGGGCAACACAAAACAAAAACGCCTCGCACGAACCGCCCACAAAAAGGACAAGCACACGCACAGCCTCTGCTGACGACCACGACGCAGCGGCACGCTGCTCCTGTCCCGCGCCCCGCGCCCCACTCGATTCACAACTCACGCGACACCGTCAACGACGGGCTCGCTTCCCGCAACCTACCACCTTTCCGCCACGACGCACAGCCCCAGCCCCACCCGACGACGCCCGTGGCAACGACTGCACTTTCACCACCGCCTCCCCCTTCCCCCCCAAAACACACACACACACACACACACAGCCAGCCAAAAACGCACTCGCGACCCACACATGCACGTGCATCGGCACACGCCAACCAGTCAACGTCGACAACCACACGCAAGGCTCGAAACGAAACCGGCGTCCTTCCACGTTGCCATCAAGCTACGCGACACAAGACACAAGGAACCAACACAACAGCCGGCCCCACTAATTCCCACTCTCACGCCGCAAAAAGCACACCGAAACCGCCAAACGCACGCACATTCCCCTTCGCACTGACACCACCGACCGGCTCGCTACCACACACCTCTCGGCAGCCGTTTCACGCCAATTCGCCACACCGCCCACACAGTCGACAAGCGCCCGCCCTGTACGGCACACGCAACGACGCAGCGCAGCAAAGGGCGCCCGCAACACATACCTCTCCGCCGCCCGACGCGCCAACCGCCACACCACACCGCCAGCCACTCGCAAATTGTGCACTGCCACCAGCCACACGTCCAACACGCCGCGCCGCCTCCGGCCACCCGCCAGGGGGCGCTCACGTCCGCGACAACAGCGCGGCCCGCCGGGCCGGGCCGAACCGAACCGAGCCGCCGCTGCTCTGCACTCGGCACGGCCACACCCTGCTGCAGACCGGGCTCGTCCCTCTGTACGCGTCTGCCTGCGCATCAACACAACACGACCTTTTTTTTTTTTTTCCTCTCTACCGCCATCCCTTCTTCTCGCGTTTTACTCGTTGTTGCAGCAGCGGCGCACACCTACACATCCACAGCCCCAGCCGAGCCGGCCTCACCTCAGGGCCCGCCGCCAGCGTCTCCTCCTCGGGCACAGGTGCGGTGCTGTGGCCGCCCATCCAACCGCATTGCTGGCCGTCCAGCCACCAGGCGTTCCCACTGCGCGAGCCACGCCGCGCACCGACCCTGCTGCAGAAAACGAAGCATAGCCAGAGACCGACCGATACACAAAGCAAGCCGTCGCCTCGCCTCTTGTCCTTCCTGCCTTCCTTCCGCCCCCGCCCTTCTCACACCACCCGCCTCTCCACTTTCGCCCCCCCCCCCCTCCTTTTTTTTCTTCTTTCTTTCTTTCTTTGGCCCTCTCTCCTTCCCGCCATGGCGGTTACGGCACCGCCTGCAGCGGCAGATTTTTTGCGCCCACACGCCTACTCCTACCACCATTAACCTTGCCCTGCCCTGCCCATCAACGTCGCAGTCGAACCGACGCTTGCCAACACACTGCCCACGTTCCTTTCTCTTTTCGGCCTACGCCCATTACGCGCCGCCGCCACAGCACCTTCCCTTCCCACAACACACCGACGTCATCACACGCACCCAAAACAGGGGCCACGACCGTGTTCCTCGCCCACTCCCATCCCGCACGGTACGCACATTCCCAACTACTACCGCGCACCCTCCCTTTCCACTCTGTGTGTCTCTGTGTCTGTGTCCTGTCCGCGCGTGACGCCTCTCAACATCCGCCGTCCCCCGTCCCGTTTTCGCCCCCATGCCGTCGTCGCGCCGCCTCCTCCCCGTCCACCGCCGCCCCTGTCCGCCCCGCACCACACCATACACCGCTGCTTGTCCGGCCGTTGCCACCAAAGGCGCCGACCGCAAACGCGCCACGCCGCAGCCCCCGTGCGTCTCGCGCTCGCTTGCATCTCCGTGCCGACGCTGCCTCTCTTCCCACTCGCACTCGACCTCGACAACACAGTCTTTGGCTCCGCCACTGCGTGTTCCGGTGGTACGCACGCTGCAACACGTATGTATTCATTACCAGAGCGATGGCGAGGCATGACAGCATCTCTGTCTGACCAGAGAGTTCTTTATCGCTGCTAGTCGGCGCTTGGACCGCGCCAGACGACAGTAGTGGCACGCACCGGGTCGCCAGGAACAGTTGTTATATATTGTAGCGCGAGTCGGGAGAGGTAGTAGTCGGTCGACAGTAGTAGCGGTGGACGGTTGTACTGAGCGGGCGTCGGCGGCGTGCTCTGCTCGTCTCGCGACTCTGGTCACGGTTCGGGACGATGTATAGTATATTGTGTTATAATCAAGAGGTGGTGTGACGCTGCATTGCGCAAATCTGATAACGTATGTTCATTGTACTTATTTTGTTCAACAACACAAGCCCCACTATTACTTTTTTTCTAAAGTAACTTTTGTCTCTTAACGAAAAACATTCACTTTTTAAAGACTACTTCCTATGGCATTTCCCTCCAAGGAGTGCAATTAATTACCAGCCAGCACTCATTCATTGCACACAGCTGTGTAAGGGGTATCTACAATCGAGGAGCGGATATAAATGCAATTTTTTGTTTCTTTTTGTTTTTTGTTTTGTGTGTGTGTTGTAACCTCCCAGCAATATTTAAAATAATGGACAATGTTATTTACGGATGCTAATGGACATTGCGCTAATTGTAACCTCGCCCACAATGAGAGGTATTGAAAATGGCAACAACAATGTGCAATTCGCAATCTGACTCAAATATAAAGTCTTCACACAACATTTAAAAAAGTCCGTTCAGTGACAAGAAACTTCAATTAAACCGAAATATCGGTCTTTGGCCCTGTGCAAAACAATCGGAATTAAAGTCTTACCTCCGAATAAATGGATGTCACATTTCTGCTCTGGTTGTTGCGCAGCGCTTGGAGGAACTGCATTGCAAATAATAATATTCTCTTTTTTTGTGATTTTAGTGACATTTTTCTTCAAAGAAGTGGAACGAACTCTTTAGTTCAATAAAAGATTAAATGTTTGAAAAATGCTTTTGAAATAAAAATTATTATTGGGGAACTTGTTGGAGCATAATTACAATAAATACAATTTCTCATTATCTAATGATTATATTAATTAACAGTATACCTTATTCACCATCTTGACCAGTGTTGCCGACCGCCTACATCACACAACCGCACTCGGCTGCTACTACTGACCGACCGCTCTGCATGACGACTATTAGCGTACTGCACGCGACGACTACTGACAGAGTACAGCCCTCAACTACACAGACTGACTGACTGACTGAGAACCGCTCGCAACACTCGCGCAGTCCAGCGCAAACTCTCTGGTCACAGATGCTACAATGTCTCGCCATCGCTACTATGTTACATACGTGTTTCAGTGTCTTTTTCATTGGGGTAACGATCTTTGGCTCTTTTTATTCTGAATACAGGGCCAAAGGTCAACGGCTGCTGCCCTTATACAATTTATCAGGTTTCATTATGTCTGTTGCAATGTTACATACGGTTCACTCTTTCATTAATATTATCGTTGGGTTTGTTTTGTAGGGACGTTAACATTCTGGCACATTTTTATTATCATCGGACTCTCTGCTATTTGTGCAGGGAGGTTATACCTGGGTCCATTTCCATTTCCATTTACATTTTAATATTGATAGACTTTTTGTTTTCTTTTTTGTTTCTTGTTGTTTTTCCTTCTTTTTTTTTGTTGTTTTTTTTCTTTTGTTTTGTTTTTCCCGCTCTCACCACCACCGCCGCATCACGCCTTCCGTTTTCTTGGTTTCTTTTCTGTGCTTCAACATCACCGCGCCCCATTTCCACACCACAGCCATCAGCCTCCAAGACGGGCGGGCGCAGTGTGCCATTTCCGGCGCACAAGCACACCCGTACGGTACTCTCCTCGCCCCCACGCCACCAACAACACAGCGACCACGCGGCTTTCAGGCACGGCACGGCACGGCACGGCACCGGCGAAATGCGCCGCCCCCGCCCCCGCCCCTCCGCGCATCCGTCCGTCTCGCCACGTTCACTGACAGCCGCGTCTGCGGCTACACCACGACAACCACAACACAACACCGCTCCCCTCCCTGGCAACTCACATTGTTTTTCTCCTCCTCTTTTGCACAAACCACAACGCCGAGCACAGGCGCAAGCCACCCACACCGCGCCCCTCCCCGTCCCGTCTTTGGCCGCCGCTCCTCGTTTCCTCGTTTGCCCCCTCCCATCTCCCGAAATGCCATGCCAGCAGCGTTACGCATGCCCCTCCCTGTCCACACAACACTACCGCCTAACGAACAGCCTTTTCCGGGCCACATGCAGGGCACGCCCACCTCCAAACACTGCCAATTCACGGACGCACGCACGCACACACACACACACACACACACACACACACACACACTCACTTTCTCGACACCTTTCTGTACGGAGGGTGCGTCATCTCGACCGTGACAGAGTGACGGCAACTATCGACGATCCATTTCCCCCCACTGGTAAAACATGTCCACTAACACCTACATACATCATTCAAGTACACAGACAATAGCATACACACAATGGGAGGGCACACGAACATGGACGGCACGGCACTGTCATACACTCTTCCTCAGAACCATATCAACAAACGTTACGTACATCCGGGAAAGCGAAAGCGAAAGCGAAAGCAAAGGCAAAGCCCAATGCAGCCGTCAAAGGTAACGTTCACCACGGCAGACACTTGCAGCCGCGCCGCCGTTAAACGCATTTCAGTGCGGCTCCAATACGCCTCCGACACGGGAACGTTCCGTTGCTCTACGAATGCGTTTCTCCCCTTTTTCCCTTCCTCTCTCTTTTGCCCCCCCCTCCTTGCACTCTTGCCTCATTCCTCACGTTCTGCCCAGACATTCGACCGATCAGAGTCAACCTTTCGTTACCGTTCTCAGCGCGACGGTGTACAACAGTATGACGGGTGTGCCCAAGACTTCGGTTCAGTTGCGTGACGCCGGTCTATCGCGCCGATCGACAGTTACTCAGGGGGCGACGGATCGGACCACGTCACCGACACACAAAACACTTTCAAACAAACAAACAAATACATACATACCGGATGGACACAGACAAACACGTGTACAGACATTCGCCAAACAAACGACCGGCGCCGCCGCCGCCGCCGCCGTCTAGCGTGCATCTTGAATGACGACATCGGTGTGCGTGCGTCGTACGCAATCAGTCAGACACGGCTATCAAACATCAGAGTCGAATGGTACATCATCGTGCGTGTCGCCGTACACGTACAGTACAATACAACAACAATGCGTCTTAATGGCACGTTCATTTCAACGTCACTCACACACCTCCACGCTGCAGTTACGTCGCACCATTGTCAAACTCGGCGTACAGCAAAGGGAATAGTGGGCGGCAAAAACAAACCAAACAAAAACATTTCACATTTCACCCTCGCCATGTATGATGTGCAAAAAAACAAACCCGCAAACGGCCGTCGTTACGGTGACACAAAAGTCGCCGATCGCACTGTCCCCCCTCGCAGACGGGTAACACACAAACACACACACACCCCAACAACACCAATGGGTCAAAAACCACGCCAACGAGGCGTGCCACCATTCCACGCCACGGCGACCAACCTCGTGGCCGTACCCCGCGCAACACGCTTTGACGCGCCCCCCCACCCACAATCAAAATGCACACATACATCACAGCCGTCCACACAAACAACAACAACAACAACAATTCCGCCCTTCCCGCAAAAGGCAAGTTGGTGGCCCTGAAAAGGGCCGTTTCGCCGCTCTCGCAACGGAGGAGCCTTCTCCAACCTTCCTTCCATTCCAGAGCCACCTCCTTACTTGGAGCTCGTGTACTTGGTCACCGCCTTCGTGCCCTCGCTCACGGCGTGCTTGGCCAGCTCGCCAGGCAGCAACAGCCGCACAGCGGTCTGGATCTCGCGGGACGTGATGGTCGAGCGCTTGTTGTAGTGCGCCAGGCGAGAAGCCTCGGCCGCAATGCGCTCGAAAATGTCGTTCACGAAGCTGTTCATGATGCTCATCGCCTTCGACGAGATGCCCGTGTCAGGGTGCACCTG
>NW_025725338.1:0-34691 GCF_021461395.2 Schistocerca americana | reverse complement strand
TACCTGCGGGCAACAGGTACCTTGAATTTAACTGGAACAATAGATTGGAGCGCGTGATTGCATCGCACACACACACACACACACAGACACACACACACACACATACACACACAAACGCACACAGACACAAACATGTGCGTGTGGCACGCATTTTACAGAAAACCTAGAAACAGCACATTCCCCTACCACTTTTGCTAACCCAAAGGGATGCTTTATCAAGAGCGAAACAGGAGTGAGAAGGACGTAGTGTGCAACAAGGGAAACTGATGTCGAGATCTCCTCATTGTATGGGAAAAATGGCTCACATGTTGGCGCGGCGCCGTCAGTGGAGGCACAGAACGGCTTCACAACTGTATTTTTAAGAACGAGACGCAGTTTGCCTTGTAGTTTCACCATTCAAACTTTTCCTTTGTTCAAGGCTCGGACCCCTTGGCTTCAAATGCCAACCAAGGCAGGTGGGGCCTGAAAGAACAATCGCCGACTCATAAGGTAGCGTTTAACTTTGCCCAAGCCGAGGGTAACCATCACACACAGTTGACAGAACGCGGCAACATAGGGACAACAGCTGTGGACATCCACTGTGTGCTGTTCTTTGGTGGCTGGGTCTGGACTCCGGTTATCCCTCCGTCCAACAGCCACAAATGGCGCCCTTTTTACCGCAACAAGACTTTCGAAGGAGCCCTCTCCAGCCAGTATCTGCTACATTACTGTTACTTTAAGGACAATCATTACACTGAAGCCACCGACATTTGTGATGCTGCCCTGGACATTAAAAATGACAAGATGTGGTTTTTCATAGGGTGTGTGATCACCACAGACAGCAACAGATGCCCTGCAACTTGCTCCCACGCTGTCCAAGAGGCTGGTAAGTTCTTGTGGCTGGGTGTTACATTCCTCCACCAGTGCAGCTGACAACTTCTGGATGGATTCACGCCCTCACCGTAGGGTGTTTTGAAAATTTTACCTGTACCGGATGGTTATCATTAAACTTTCCATATAACAAGGAAAATAATTACTTCACGAGTACCGAACTCGGTAGCTTTAATGTCAAGAGCATGGGGAAGAGAAGTAATGCAAGATCAATTCAATTGAAACACTTTCAATGTGCTGCTGTGGTACATCACACACTTACATTCCGGTACCATTACTGCTACACAAAGTGGGCTCAATAAGGCTCCCATCAGTGCCCAGAAGAGTCTGAAAGTGCAGTATTGCGTTCTTCACAGCAGAACAAAACATGTCCGTAGGTATGCTGGCTACCGCTGTTGATATTCTGCGCTGCAGATCAGCACTTGATTGAATGTTCCCATGGTAAACCAAGCCCTGCCCTTCAGGTAGCCCCGCAACCAGAAAACACAGGCAGGTGACCGGCCAAGCATTTGGAAACTATCGGCTAATAGTTCGATAGTTTCCAAATGTATTTCAGAGATGCATGGGAACTTCAGAAGCGATATGAAGTGGGGCCGTATCTTGCATGATATACGTTGAGATCAATGACTCTGTCTCCTGTAGGGCGGGTATGACATGATGGCGAAGCATATCGCAGTAACGCTGGGCAGTCACACTGCACGTCTTTGGTGTTTGAGAGCCGAACGGTTCAAGAAAGTTAGGTCGATAACAAGTGCTGCTTAATCCGAAATTTTTATCAGTAGTGCCAGCACACAAGTTGCGCGTATTTTTTAATTTTGTAGATTAATTAAATTACAACTGTAGTACCACGTACGTTTTGTATTGGAAGTCTTCCATACGAGAAACAACGTAATTATTTCATTTAGATACAAATTTTCGCTTATGATCACAGATCTGTAATTATACATAGGATAAGCAACATTCATTGAAGAGTGTGTGTGTGTGTGTGTGTGTGTGTGTGTGTGTGTGTATGTGTGTGTGTTTGTGTTTGTGCCCGATAAATAACAAATAGTTTTATATTTTTACCAACTGTAATTTTCGAATTATAGACTTTCCATCTTTGTTTTGTTGCACAGTCATCTGTGGCTATGTTTCATCTCTCTCTTGATCCGGTACTGTCTTTGGCAGTCTTCTGATGAATGTAAAGACAGCAGAAGTGCTCCTTGTGCATTATGGAAATATTACGACGTTAAATGATGTATCTCATTAAAAAATCTAATCAAAACAGTTTCGAACTCCCGTCCTTAAATTTTGTTTAGTCAGTTTCTCTATAATTACGTTGAAAGTAAGAGTATTTTTTTACACTGCGTATTTTGATCAAATTTTGGTTTTATTTAATAGCTGACTGTGGGTAATGCAGGTTTAGAGAGCTCTGACGCCGCATTTCTGATTTTTTTATATTGTAGCCTTTCTTAGATGTTGCTTTTGTCTACTAGGTCCTAACAATTGTAACAAAAAGTAATTAATATATATCAATATCGTCGACTATATTGTCTACTTAAAACAAGAACCACAACTCCCCATCCTCTAATGGTTTGCTTAGCTGAAACATTACTGAAAAGCTTTCTAAGCTGACAGGTGATAACAGCTCTATGAACCTCAGATTGGATTGAGAACACTTTTAACGTATTCTGTATGTAAAAGTACTGATGTAATGCTCACCAACTACAACAGAACTAGTAATACGTTTAAGTACTTAATTTTGAGGTGCAGGTAAGCCAATGTAACGGAATTATTTACCTCCTTCCAGTGGCTGATCTTATTTCAGACTGAGTATTTGTTTTTGTGCTTTCCTGCTTAGCGTAGTATTTTACGTATCAAGCGTTAGTTAGGCCTAACTTCTAATGTCAGCGTCTGTTTAGCAAGATATTATTGCCGCTAGTGTTCGGGCATGGAAATAACATTGAGACTCCTACTTAGACAGTCACGAATGATGTTTTATGCATCAGTTTGACGTGTGTGTGTGTGTGTGTGTGTGTGCGTTTGTGTAAAATAAAAATGTGACACTTGAGGTGATCGTCACATTTTTTGCTTGCAGACGTGTTACTGCAGAGTTTGAGGTGTTGAAAGTTCATTGTGACGCTTCACGAGCTCCATAAAACGGTTTAGATGTGGAAAATATTTAATATGAGGGCAATAACATTGTACATTTGACATAAACACTGAATTCTTTGTATTGCTGACGCATTTCTTCGAAATTTATTCATTTTGAAAGATCAGCGTGACCCTTGGTAAGCATGATAGAAGAATTTAGGTGAGGAAAGTAGATTGAGGCTCTGCTGTGCGTTATTCCATTAACAGATCATACTAAGAGTTCGCTATTACTGCTTAACACATAATTCGTGGTGTAACATTATGTGTGTGTGTGCTTGTGTGGTATGCACTGTTGACACATTTCCGATGTCGGAATACTGCAAGATGCACCATTCCTGACAGTTTTGCCTTAAAACCTTTTGAACAATCTGCAAAAATTGAAATAAGTCAGATGCTTCTGAGCACGACGAAGATGCGTACTTTTGGGAATTCATCTGAATGCCTACTAAAATTGTATATTGTCATTGTTTCACTTTTATACTACCTTCGCAAAGCGGAGGAAGATAACGCAGAGGGCATAAAATCAAAACTGGGATTGCTTAGCAATATATTACTCTTTAATTTTTACTCAATCGCCATCTTCGGTTCCTATTTTCCTGAAACCACACATTGCACGATGCAAGGCATCGCAGATACGGTCAGTAATGTTGATCTCCGGGGTGTTTGGCGGCCAGTGGAAGTGTTTAAACTCAGAAGTGTTGTCCTGGAGCCACTCTATAGCTTTTCTGGACGTACGGGTTGTCGCATTGTCCTCGTGGAATTGCCAATGTCCGTCGGAATGGACATGAAAGGCTGCAGGTGATCAGACAGGATGCCTATATAAGGGCCACATGTTTGAGTCGTATCTAGACGTTTCAAGGATCCCATACTACTCAAACTGCCCACTCGCCACGCCCTTGTAGAGCCACCGCCAGGTTGAACAGTCCCCTGCTGATATCCAGGGTGCATGCATTCATCAGGTTTTCACCATCCCGTACACGTCCATCCGCTCGATACAGTTTGAAACGAGACTCGTCCAAACACGCAACATGTTTCCAGTCATCAACAGTATAATGTCGGTGTTGACGGGCTCGGGAGAAGCGTAAATCTTTTTGTCATGCAGTGATCAAGGCTGCATGAGAGCGCCTTCGATTCCGAAAGCTCATATCGATGAATGGTTCGCAAGCTGACACTTGTTGATGGCCCAGCTTTGAATGTGTAACAGTTTGGGGAAACGCTGCACTTTTGTCTAATTGAACGATTCTCTTCAGTCGTCGTTGGTCCCGTTTTGCAGGCTCTTTATCCGGCCACAGCGATGTCGGGGACTTGATACTTTAACAGATTCCTGATATTCACCGTATAGTCTTGAAATGGGCCTACTGGAAAACCCCCACTTTATTGCTACATCGGAGATGCTGTGTCCCATCGCTTGAGCGCCGACTATAACACCACGTTCAGACTCACTTATATCTTGATATCCTGCCATTGTAACAGCAGTAACTGATCTAACAACTGCAACAGACAGTCGTTGGCATATATAGGCGATGCCGACTGATGTGTTGGTAAATGTGCCAACACCTTGTAGATAGCGGAGGCCGAGATGCACGCTATCTAACGCAAACGGGCGTGAATTCTGGAACAGGATAAGTAGTGAACTCTAATAAGAAAAGTATGCAGCTCCTCGAATACTTATCTTTTATTCTTTGATGTGAATACAGCATTCTTGATGAGACATTTCATAGGATAACTATCCAACTATGTAAGGCCAATGGCGCCTTGCTAGGTCGTAGCCATGGACTTAGCTGAAGGCTATTCTAACTGTCTCTCGGCAAATGAGAGAAGGCTTCGTCAGTGTAGTCGCTAGCAAAGTCGTCGTACAACTGGGGCGAGTGCTATCCCGTATCTCGAGACCTGCCTTGTGGTGGCGCTCGGTCTGCGATCACACAGCGGCGACACGCGGGTCCGACATGTACTAAATGGACCGCGGCCGATTTAAGCTACCACCTAGCAAGTGTGGTGTCTGGCGGTGACACCACACCGACCGCAGTGCCGTATTCCGCCAGTGTACATATCTCTGTGTTTAAATATGTATTCCTACACTCATTTGTGTGATTTTGTTAGTGATTCATTGGAGTGTTGTAGACCCTCCGTTCTTCTAACATCTTACCTGATCCTGGGGCACAGCTGTGTAATAGTGGCAGGAAGAAATTGTCTTTGCGTTATACTGCACCAGAAGCCGTTTCGCGAACTCACAACATCCGATTCCACAGTAGCAGTGACTACTCCTTTACAAATCTGCCGACGAGGCTTTTACAAAAACATATGTGGGACCAACTCGAGCTTCAAGTTATTCTATGTGTCAGCACATAGAACATCAAGGACCAGGTATAGCAGTTGTGGCCAGCGTTGCCTCAGTTGAGGTTTCAACGGCTTCATGACACATTTCCAAGAAAAGTAGCGCCTATATCCAGACGAGAAGATGTGTAAAGTCAACTGAAAAGTCGTATAGTACCGGAAAGTTCTTTGTAAATTTAACTCCATTACGTAATCTCTGAAATAACACCAGGGACTCTCTCAACCAGTGAAGTTTCATTGCGTTTTCGGCTCCATTTCTGGGTGCTTCTCTGACACGAGCATCAAAGTAACTGATGGTGGCCGAAGTCGAGACAATATAAAATGTAGACTGACAGCAGCAAGAATCTTATGTCTGAAAAGGATGAATTTGAATATCACGAAGTTTATTCCGAAGGTACTCGTCTGTATTACAGCTATGTACGGAAGTGAAATCTTCGCTATATATTGGTTAGTCGAAATGAGAATTGAAATTTTTGATGTTTGTGCTTCAGAAGAATATTGTAAATTTATTCTGTAGATCGAATAACGAAAGAAAACGTACTGAACCGAAGTGGGTACAAAGAATAGTGCAGCATAACTTGACTAAAAGTATTGTAGAGGAATACAAAGACTTGAATGCGTATGGACCTCTTAGTAGCCAAACGCACACCATGACGAATCGTGTCCACTCGGGAAGCAGAGTCTGTTACGTCTCACCACCTTAGGAGAACGTGTCAAATAATAATAATCTGAGAGTGAGCTTAACCGTTTTTGATAACATAAATATTGACGTTTATGTGAATATAGATGTAGTAAGCCTGTGGAAATAACAGGATCTACATTTCTCTGCACCATATAAGAGTCAGGCGCCCTACAAGACTACCATTCCATCTTTTTCTTTAGTTTCGTTAGGCGTGTATTTTGGATCTCTGTTTTTCTATTACAAAATATTGGTTATAGGTGTGAGATTCATATCTCCTAATACGTACCAGAAAGTACCTGCCGATGCTTTGGGCACCAGATACTATGTGGTTAAAATTTAATGGCACCAATAACTAATTTGTGACTCAGTGAGTTTTACAAAATAAATCAGTTTCACTGTCCATACGTCCTTACGTTATTTAAAATAAAAAGCCTTGAAAACTCAGGTCACTATAGTTCAACTTTGAAATATTTGTTCACGACTGTAGGCGTGTCACCACGAAATGCTGGCTTGCAATTCGTTTCTGTATGAATAGTTCAAATTTCGAAAATTTGGTTCATCTACATGAAAAGTGTAACGATGACCTATAGAACAATTTGGTGGAAATATGGTACTAGTGGTATTATCCAGTATAAATATTTATTTGCAGAATACTGCATCAAAATTATCGGGTCAGCTGAAAAATGGGGTACAAACCGTCAGCTTTGAACAATGACGTCATATTTTACCCATAGATATTTGTGTCTTTATTTTCGAACCGTAGATAATAAATCGGTTATCTTTTGTGGCATAGCATTATCATTGTAAAGTGAAATAAATGAATGTGTTTCTAAAAGGCTGATTCTCATTCTTAGTGAGTTTGAGATATTTTGGAAGATTTGTTTTTATTTCTTGACAATTTTTGTTGTTTGATTTCTGTTTGTGGGTTCGGATTTATCTGTTCCTATGAATATGGAAAACTTGAAGCAGGGATAGTCAACTGTATTACGGAATAGAAATTTTGCAGTTGTCGCTTTTCTTCGCCTTCGCTATGACTACAATTGCTATGGTATTTTCCCGTGCCTTCGCTAGCACTGCTATTATTGCGATAGTTTTGAGTCGTTTATCCCGTACCTCAGTTGACCTATATAGTTCAGCTGCATAGGTGAACAATAGGATGTCAGTAGTACCGGAGGCAAAAAAAGCATCACCTGTAAAATTTGTATCCCGTACTTCAGTCGACCTATAATTATAGATCAACTGAAGACCATTCTTAGGTTGATACTAGCGAAGGCGGAAAACTCGACATACGTTAAATTTGTATCCCGTACTGCAGATAACCTATAGGGGTCAGCTGAAGTTCAGGATACAACTCGTATATGTCAACTACGGTGCACCATGCTAACGTTACGTCTTTCTTTTTCCTTTTTGAACTCTTGTCCCATTCATCACTTGAGCTATATAGGTCAACAGAAGAATGGGGTGCTAGGACTCAAAGAAGCAATATACTTAACATTATGTTCGCAGTATGAATGTACAAGTTATATGTCTACCATCTGTTTTCTGTGTCCTGCATTCTTTTGTTTCTTAACGTTCGTCGCTGCTGTTAAATCTGTGAGATACATTATCTGTGATAACTTCTGAAATCGTTGGTAAAGCCGACGGGTAGTATCCTATTCTTCAGTAATCCCAAATTATCGATTACCTATTTCAAACCATGCAGCGTAAATTAAGGTGTTAGCAGCTATAACAATTCCTATGAATGGTGTGTGTTCGTGCTTGTAACTATGCGCGTCTAAGGTGGGGTGAACTGGATGGTATGCAGTGCTACTATGTGTTAGTAGGTAATTCCACTGAAAAAAACTAGGTAGTTTACTTGAGTTTTGGTTCGAGAATGTCACGGATATCACACAAATTTCGATAGCTTTCATTAAAACAAAGGCGTTATTCGGTGAGGGAGGATCTCTTCATGAAAATTCAATCGCCAAGTTCCTCCTTGGAATTCAAAAATATTTTATTGGCGCCCTGCTACACAGGGAGAAGTGATTAATTTAATTATTTATTTAGCCGCAGCGATTTTTCACGTTTGTTTTGACACGAAGTAAAGATATCTTGTATCATCCCACATTTTTAATGTGATACCTTCTTTCTAAACCTCTGTGTGGTTCGTACCAAATTTTAAATTCATCGAAGGTTTTGACTATAAATTAAACGGTTTTCGGATTGTGAACTGATAGTGGTTCATTAATTTCTACATATCTTGTTTCCAGAGTTTAGCATCAGCAATTAAATAACTGGTCCTATCTGTAAATATATTCTCAGCTAGTACTTATAACGAAGTACTAACGTTTTTCCGTTTCCTGTCCTAATAAGTTTACTTTGGTAATTATTCTGATGAATTATACGCTAAGCAATTTAACCAAGAAAGGAGTCTTGTTGGTGAAAGAAATCCATACTGTTTTCAAGAGAGTGGGTCGAGTTTATATCTTTGAAGTGCTGTTTATCATTTGCCTGTCTTCCTTCTTTGTCAGCTCCCTCGATTCTTTCCTCCACCTGGCTCTGGTGTGATAGGATGTACATATCTTTGAAAATGTGTTGGTGCGAATAATTATCTGTACCCTACTAGTAATGACTGGTATTTAAATTTTCTTAAAATTAATCTCTCTCTTATGTTATTAGGAGATTACCAAGTGAAAGTTGGGTGGGTGCTGTTTTATAAATCGAAGTAACCGAATTGCGCGAAATTTGTATAGGGGCCATTGAAGCCATAATTACGTATTTTAGTGTAATTGTTTAGAACATTCTCTTCATTTAATTGAACGTAATGCCGACAGCCGATTTCCGATTAAATTATGACAGTTGAAACATTCCAAATTCATATAGGTGCGAAAGGATGAAGCCAAAGCAATTATTCCGAGAGAGTGATATTCTCTGTCATAGCGTCTTAAAATCCATAGACATTTTGTCAGCTTGACTCGCCTAGCCCTTATGAAGGAGAGTTACATACTAACTCACAGCCGCGGGGGATTAACTGAGCGGTCTAAGGCGCTGCAGTCATGGACTGTGCGGCTGGGCCCGGGGGAGGTTCGAGTCCTCCATCAGGCATGGGTATGGGTGTGTTTGTCCTTAGGATAATTTAGGTTAAGTAGTGTGTAAGCTTAGGGAGTGATGACCTTAGCAGTTAAGTCCCGTAAGATTTCACACACATTTGAACATTTGAACTAGCTCACAGAATATTCAATAGCAACACATTGTCATAAACAACCAATGCTGTAAGACTCTATTAATATTTTTACAAAAACCAGTAATAAACTTTGATGTTATATCACCATGAAAATTTTATTGAGTGTTTAGCAAATGGTTTGTTAGTACAGAAAAAACTGACTTTAGGAACATCAATTTACATGACTGCCCCGAAAGCGGCACCAAAACCAAAAATGTTTTAACTTCTTTCTAGTAACAACGGACGCTCCACTGCACAAATTTCCTTCGTTTAACTGCTTGCTGCATACACGAAAGCTCAACTGTTACGTTGTGGCTTGGATTTAGTGTCATCCATAACTGGTTGCCAATAACCTCATCAATGACAAACAACGAACCGGTGACAAACACTTCACAAAATCACCCTTTCTTCCTTCAGTATCATTTTTCCAATTTGCACGATAAATCGAAGCTGAGCAGCGAAAAAGTTCTTCTCTTCTTAGACTTTGCATGATCCCAACAGTTGGCCGTTTTCGACCTCGACAGGCTGCTGCTGTCCCAGTCTTCCGGTCTCCCAGTGCTTCCTGTCTGTATTCTTCCCATTTTAACGCTTGTCTCTCCTCTTTCTTCCGCGCGGCTTCCACGTTGAAATCTTCCTCGGCGCAAATTTTGATTAATCTTCGAAAGTACCGGTACCAGTGGAGGGCTGTATTCTTCAAAGATTTTGCAGCGGAGCACGTTATCTCTATTGGTCTCCACACTTTATTTCGAAATTTATCTTGTCGCGTTACCTGCAGACGTCTTCTCATATAGTCCCATTCCAGTGTTCTAATTATCTCCCTAAATCTCCCGGTTTGAGGCCACATTTCTGCTCCTTACTGAACTATGTTCTCCGACACACTTTAATAATTTCTTTATTAGCGTCCGGCCGAACAATATTATTCCATAATATGTCATGGAAAGATTTAGAAGTTCTCATCCCCGTTGTTGTTGTTGTGAACTGTATCATTTTGACACGACCATAAATTTGCAGTTTCTGCAGGATTTCAGTTTTCCTTCCCCATGACAAAGTTTTATCTCCTACTTAGGCGGTAGCCCTGGCGACCGTGTGGCAGAACGACCACCTTCTCGCCCAGTCTTTCCGCCCAGCAACGGCGGCAGCCGCGTCTGCGGCGACCTGGGGGCGGCACCTCCTCTCCACTGGAAGCTCCATCGTCTGGGGCGGAGTGCACCACGGCGACCGTCGAGACAGCAGTCGCGTCACCCACCTGCACAGAAAACGGATACTCACATTGAAATGTTTAATAGTAGACTGTCCGCGAATATGTAATTTTATGTAGGTACAACACAAGAAGCGTTCTGGACAAAGGGAATATTTGACTTTGCAATAGGACACTGCTGAGGATCTACTTCAGATTAGCAGTGGGTGTTCCTCTAAGACCGTAAGTTGAATTTAGAATACAATACGCAAATCTTGCGTTATTACTATCAGTTGACTAGACACTATTTATGTCTCCAGATGTTGACAACTGTCTTGTAGTTCGCGATTCTTGTGTGGATTATCAGGTATTTCACTGCACTCGGAGATACTGGCCATTTAGATCGCGGTACGAAATAGTGGTAAAATATTTCTGCATTTCCGTGCAAGAGATTGTTTCGCAGCTCAGACCCGAATCGGAGGAGGAGGAGCAATAGGAGATTAGTGTTTAACATCCTGTCGAGAACGAGGTCATTAGAGGCTGAAAAGGAACTAAAAAATGTTGTAATTTAATCTCAAAGATACAAGAAGAAAATTGGTTCGACTGTCATACCAGAGGAATACTCTAAAAAGCTTTTTTATCATTGAGAGACAAAGGACTAATTTCGAGTTTCTCTTGTTACTTCTAGTATTAACTACCTGTTCTGATGTGCTGGCGGAAAGACGTACTGTATAGTTTCATGTCTATGTCTGTGTTAAATGAAGGTGTTAAATGACGAAAAATGTGTTTTATAGTTTCTGTCAAGATCAAGCCTAAATGTACTGGCGTAAATACGTACTGTATAGTTTCATGTCTATGTCTGTGTTAAATGAGGATGTTAAATGACGAAAAATGTGTTTTATAGTTTCTGTCAAGATCAAGCCTAAATCCCATACCAATGGAGTACAAATTATTCTGTTAATTCGAGAAGGCGAATTTTAGATGGAGGTGACGATCTCTACGACGGCGTTGCTCAACAATAGAGGTACGTGATTGTGCTCACTACTTTCCTTTGGTGGCCGCTAAGATTAATTTCGATGTGTTTTTGCCGAGACATTCAGAACCTGCAATCTTCCTTTTCGTATAAAAATAGGAGTCCGATTGAAAAAGAAATATTCTTAAATTTAAATAATTGCAATTCTTTTACCCAGGCCACGGGGAGTAATAGAAAGTACGTGCCTCTACCCTGATTGTACGTTCGCAATCTCCGAGTGTGTTACGACGTAATTATTTTACACAAAAAAATTAAGATAGATCTTTCTCATCAGATCGCAACCACTCGTACGCGAATGTACGTATCCTCTGGAGATGTCTAGTCAGTCGTGCGCATTGTTCTAAAGCTTTTCTGTTAATATTCTGTGGATTGCATCTCCGCAATTAATTTTTGTTTATACCGCAAATCGCACGTCACGCGAAGTATTTGTTACGCAAGTTTCAGGCTCCATTTAATGTCAAAAAATTCCGAAGTACGGCTGACTAAGCAAACCGCTACAATAATTTCATATCTCTACAACTACAATAACAAAAAGCAATAACAAACAAAAAAAAAGCAATAACAGAGAGGGTTCGTTACAAGGCCTAGCACAAGCTCTGATTAGGGAAGGATGAAGGAGGACAGTGGCCGTGCCATTTGGAAGGAACCACCCCAGCATTTCCTTAAGCGATTCAGAGATATCACGGAAAACCTAAATAAGGACTGCCGAAAACGGGTTTGAAGCGTCGTCCTCCCGAAAGCGAGTCCAGTGTGCTAACCACTGCGCTCCCCCGCTCTTTAGAACGGAATCGTTAACGGTCGAGTGCTGATGACCCTGTCCGAGTGATGAGTGATCAACACTGTGCATAGTCTATTACGTCGTACGCGAAAGGAATAATGCCTGTTTCAAACGGCTACTATTTCTGAAAAAGAAATGTAATATCGCTCGGTCTTTGATCTTCTTTAAATACTTGTGAGTGGTCGACTTCATTACTCTTTTCTGTTTTAATTTAATTCGTTACATTCCATGGTACACTGACATCGAAAACTACTTGGCCATACAATGAGGTACTTCCAAAATCGCATAAAATAGAAGAAATAAGTAGAGTAGAAACTTTTGAAATGTGGTGTTACAGAAAAATGCTGATGATTAGATTGGTAGATCACGTAACTAATGAGGAGGTACTGAATTGAGAAGAAAACGAATTCGTTGCACAAACTGACTAGGATAAGTGATCGGTTGCTAGGACACATTCTGAGACATTAACGGATCGCCAATTCACCAATGAAGGCGAGCACGGGGGGTAAAAATCGTAGAGGAGACTAAGAGATCAATACGATGCGCAGATTCAGAAGGTTGTAGGTTGCAGTAGTTACTCGGAGATGAAGGTTCCTGCACAGGATAGAATAGCACGGAGCGCTCTATCAAACCAATCTTCGTACTGAATAACACAACAATAACAAATACTCAAATAGTAAATAAAGTAAAAGAAACCGTAAGTTTAAGATGACATTAATAGTATTAATACATTGCAGTACAAGGTTCTAAACAACTAGGAGGAACTTCTACAAACAGTAAAAACAGTGTTCCACAAACAGCGCTTTCAAACAAGAGATGTGAATGTAAAGTTCCTGGCCCTCTTTTTTTTCCATTTCAGCTCTAAACCAATGAAATTCATTGCTCTAAGACAGTGCGTACAATTCCCTACAATTCTTAAAGAAGCATAAAGTACGTGGAAGAACTTCCTCCGTTATGCGTTGGCGGAAGACGCTCATTGAAGGAAATACTCCATCGTACTAACTTTAAATTTCGTGAGAGTGTAGATGTGCATTCTAATGCTATCGGCTCCTTACAAGAACACGATATATGGAAAAATGTCATCCATAAAATTCCGAGGACATCAAGGGTAAATAACTGCGAGAGCTACCGCACAATTTACTCAACAGCTCGTGAATAAAAGCAGCTGACGAGAATATAGATATAATATACCGAAAAGTGGAGAGGAATATCTGGCATTTTGATTGACAACGGAAGAAGGGCTGAAGAAAAATCAAGACACGGTCGCAGGGTAATTAAACGTGGAAAAATCGTAAAACTATGTGAAATGGTGTAAGACATTCGAAATTCTGAGAGACATAGGAATAAACCATAAACCAAAGTTGAAAGACAGATCTCAAGGGTCTCGGATTAGGAAGAGTGTAAAAAAGGACGCTGACTTACAGCCACACTTTACAATCATTACAGCACAGAACCAATAACGGAAATTATAGAAAGATTCGAAAGTTGGTCTAAAATTCAAGATTAAAGGATATGAATAACAATATCGTTGATGACAATGCTATCCTCAGTGAAAATGAAGAAGAAGAATAGATCTGTTGCATGGAATGAACAGTCTAATGAGTACAGGACGTGGATTGAGAGTAAACCGAAAAATAAGAAAAATAATGAGAAGTGGAGAAATGAAAATACCTAGAACCTTGACGTCAAAATTCACGATTACGACGGAGGTGACTTTAGGCGTTTCTGCTGCTTTGGAGGGGAAATAACCCATGATGAAAGACTGCAGGAGGACATAGAAACCAATGCAGCATAGTAAAAGAGGGCAAATGTGGTCAAGAGAAGTCCACTGGTGACAAACAAAAAGAATGTGCATTTGGAGGACAGCAGTGAATCATACACCGAACGAAAACTGAAATGGAAAGGAATCTAAGTGTTTTACATGTGGTGGTATAGAAGAATGTTAAGAATTAGGTGGACTGATAAGAAACAAGGTTGCTCAAAAAATACCTTCAATATTCTTGCCCTCCCTGGTAACCATAATGTCGTCTTACCTTTCCCATGGTGCGCTTCTCCTGCTGTGTGTCCTGTAGCCCAGGACTGACGTCTGCAGCATCAGCTGACATCGGCACCTTCTGCAGCTCTTCTGGCCTCGGAGGAACACCTTCCTCTTGACCGGGGCCCAAACGGAACCGCATCCACACCACGTTGAAATCCTGTGGGAGTTTGGTTTTAGTCGTCATGTTTTCATTTATTGTTTTTCACTTTATTTATTTATCAATATTTAACCATAGTCTAAGACACTCATGTTTTCCTATACAAGGTACTGTGTTTTTATCATTACGTATCTAGAGTAATGTAATTTTCTCAGTGGATACCATAAAAGTCCGTTTTCCCGTGTAAGAGATATATCAGGTTAACACGGCATGCTGAAGGGTTTTTATGGCAATGCGGACGAGAGCATCTCGTTGACTTCGTGAAAAATTAACGGCAAACCCAGCCAACACGAAGTCTTAAATGCCGGGTATGTTGACCAGCTAATATTAACTGTTGACTCAATACTGGTGTCACTCCCTGGTTCGGTTCAATCATGTCCATTTATATGTCGGTGCTTAACGAGGAAACCGATACACGAATAATCCGTTTCACGATTTTCAGTTTAGTTCGGACAGGGAGTCAATGGCGGACCACGGCTGAGGTCACACGACATGACGTGCTGCTGTGCTGAAGACACTAATTAGCAAGGGAACGTGCAGTCCCATGAAGCAACATGAACCCTCATTCTCACGGCAATGTGTCCACAAAGCAAAGTGATAACAAAAATAATTCGTAATTTTGATTAGCTGTTTAACGTGCCTTACCCACCCACCCCCACTCCTCAAGATCTATACATTTATACTTCAACAAATTCTGATCATGTTTCATTAAGTGTGGATGAAATTACTGTTCTGTTGCATCATAATTGAGATTAAAGTAACACAGATAATGAATAGTCGGCTTCAGGTTAAAGATGTGTGGTTAGTTGGCAATTCGTAAACAGTCAGTCTTTATTCACGTTTGCATTACATGGTCCATCTGGAGCTAAGATGTAATCTAACAGGAGTGGGAGAATGTGGTAGGAATGGTAAAATCGAGGCTGGGAGAGTAATATCGACGCCAAAGATAATAAATGACTGTATAAAAGACAAAAATGTACGGTATGGTCATATAGTAGACGGAAGTTCTTCAGGGTTCACCTGTGGCGAGAGGTACCTCCATCACGTCCGACACCCCTCCGTGCCGACACAGTGATTCCACCCCCAGATCGTGGATACCGTCCAATCGCCGAGCCATCCTCTGACTTGGCGTCATTGAATGCGGTGTGAAGAGCAGTGGGATAAGCACACCGCTTTCCAAGTTATTGTTAGCTTCCATGTGTTGGAACCCCCACTTCTCAGTCTCAGTAATTCCTCAATTGCTCTCTGGAGGTTGAGTAACCCGTTCCCGTCCTCCCATCAAAGAAAGTTCGCTGGAATCCCGGAAGCTGAACCGAGGTTTTCCGTGTGATACATCTAATTACCCATTAGCCCTGGTAACAGTAACCCAGTAAAATTAAGTTCTAGCCCAGTACAGAAGTAAACCTTAGAGCTATCAGAAAATGATTGGTCGCTTTTAGCTACCGATACTTGTGCCAACTTTAGAAAATGCAGACGTTCTCGCGGTAATCTCAAATGTGATGAGTTTATTAATCACCACTGTGATTGTGTAGAATCCGTGTTCCCCTAAGCCTGTGTTACATTCTTCACACTCCTCGACGCTGCTCACCTGTGGGTCCAACAGTACAGGGTCTGCGTCGTCGTCGCAGACCGCTACGACGCGAAGATCTTCGGTGTCTGTCTCCCGTCCACAAGGGAGACAGAAAAAGGCGAGAGCTCTGCGGAACATCTGCGAAGATAAAAGAAGTGTAAACATATATGAAGTGTTGCCCTAGATTCATAAATTAGCCGAGCAGAATGCCTGCGGCGCAGAGGTGGATTGTAAGCCAATCTCAATGTTTGGGATGGGTGCTGCGACTGCGTTTTACGACAAATCCACGCCTCATCAACATGCTACGCGAAGCTATGAAAGTTAAAGAATTTCTGGTTAATGTATGATGTTGGTCGACATTAAATATTTTCTTACAAAAACCACGCCTTGACCTCAGAGCAAATCAGCAGCGCTTACTAGCAAAGTTACACGTATTTATTGAATAGGGATATTATTGTTTCAAGTAGAGTGAGTTGTTGCAGCACTTTACTGAAAATGTAAGTTTACGAGCCTAATTCTCGTCGTTTGCGGGAGGTACTACTCTTTGTTTCGATATGAAGAAAACAGCGACTGAGTCTCATCGAATGCTCTCAAGTACGTATGGTATGGACCCTATTAGTGAAAGAACGGGTCGTGAGTAGTTTCAACGCTTCAAGAACGGCGATTTTAACGTCGAAGACCGGAGTAGTGACTGAACAGAGAAAGCTTTCGAAGATGCAGAATTGAAGACATTGCTGAGACAAGACTCGCGTCAGACTAAATAAAAATTGGGACGATTAGTAGGAGTGACACAGCAAGCTATATCGAAACATCTCAATGCTATCGGCAGGATTCAGAAAGAAGCAACTTGGGTCCCGTGTGAGCTGAATCCGAGAGACTGTAAGGTGTCAGGCAAATCCCACACCTTCCATGAAAACCCTGACATGATAAGCAAATCCAGTAATATGTCACATAGCTCCGAATAAATCGTGACATTAAATTAACCAAAGTAATACGAGTAACGAGTGAGCAAATGGAATACCACAGACTAACACAAGAATGCCTAAATGCATGTCATACCTTCCCACGGTGAGACAGACGCAGTTCCGAGGGGAGAAACGAGAACAGAAGCCGAGAGCAGAACTGTGTTAAGCTAGAAGGCCCTACGATAAGGGACGGACACCCACGTCGCCAGCTAACCGCTAGGACCACCCCCCAGCCCATGTTAAAAGCTAGAACCCTCGAGAAGAACAGTATAGATCTTACGATAACACAAAGAGGGCCACACCAGCCGCAAGTTTTAGTGTGAGACTTTTTCGCGTCTCTGTTACGTTGCAAACGTTAAAAACATTGCCCCACCACCAAAAGTAACGTCCAGGACCACCCCCCAGCCCATGTTAAAAGATAGTGCCCTCCAGAAGAACAGTATAGATCTTACGATAACACTAAAAGGGCCACACCAGCTGCAAGTTTTAGCGTGAGACTTTTTCGCGTCTCTGTTACGTTGCAAACTTTAAAAACATTGCCCCACCACGAAAAGTATAACGTTTCTCATTGGATAGACAGAATTTTTGTAGGTAGAGCTTAAGGTTAACATTGAGACCCCGATTGGTCAGATGAAAACACAGCCAGATAGTTATTTTAAACCAACTTCGGTAAATAGTAGTAACGAGAAGTTAGGAGAGAGTTGCTTCGGAGACGGTGAGCTGAATGGAGCTGCGCCGGCCACCGCCCCCTGACGAACACCGACAAGGTAATGAACGCACCGGATGCCGCATTTTTGAGCGGATAAGGCTTCACTCAGAACTGCAGAAGGCTCATCTGTTACATCCCCTTTTTACGTAATACTAGTGTCGATCGTCAATTGAAGCTCATGGTATTCACATTTGCTACGTAAGTTAAAATCTGAAACGCGATGATTTTTCTGTTTTATAATTATTGAGAAGCCACATCAGCCACTGTAATTTACGACAAGTTAGATGAGTAATTAAAGATAATTGAGGGTCACTGCAGACCATTTTGAGAGTTTTCTCTTACGTGAAACTTAATTTAAACCGAGATTATAGATGTGATATGGCATAGGTCATCCTTCGATCCATTGTAGAACTTGGAAACCCATTCAGGAAATATTCGTTCACATTTTTGTTGAACGCACTTGGTTTTTATCATCCTGTATTAAAACATTTCCTTTTATCAATAGTGCAATTTATAAACAATGTTTTGTGAGTAGAATAAAATTTCAAATGGTAAACTTAACTGCTTTTTCGACATTATTGTACCAGCTAACTAAAAATAGGAAAGCCTTGAACCCCTTCCACTAAATTCAATTAGTATTAAGATTCTTTTACAGGGAGTGCAGTGGAGCTGACGCTGAATTCATTAAGTATTTGGTTATATCATCGCTAGTCTCACTGAACTCTTCTGAACTCTACATGACATGTGTGGTCTGGCGTCTCCTTACCAGCAACAGGTCCCAGGTTCAAACTAGTCAATTCCCTAAAAAAACACACTGAGAGCGTCGTTGCGCGAAAGTGGTAGGGGGACACGACTTAGAACAACAGACACCACGCAGAATGTTAGAAGATATCAAACGGCGTCTGTGTGTTTGTGAACAGTTGCTTCAGAGGCAAAAACAGAAGGGATTTCTGTATCGCATTGTGACGGGGGACGAAAAATGGTTTCATTACGATAACCCAAAACTCTAAAAATCGTGGGGATATACCGGACATGCTTCCACGTCGACGGACAAATGGAATATTCACGGCTCCAAGATCATGCTCTGCATTTGGTGGGACCAGCTCGGCGTCGTGTACTATGACGTGTTAAAACACTGGGAAACAATCACAGGTGCTCGTTATCGAATGCAATTAATGCGTTTGAGCAGAGCATTAAAAGACAAACGGCCGAATACAGCGAGAGGCACGATAAAGTGATTTTGCAGCACGACAACGCTCGACCCACGTTGCAAAAGAGATCAAAACCTACTTGGATACGTTAATATGGGAAGTCCTACCCCACCCGCCGTATTTTCCAGACATTTCTCCCTCTGACTATCACCTGTTTAGATCAATGGCGCGTGGCCTGGCTGACCTACACTTCCCATCTTATGAAGATGTCACAATTCGGATTAATTTGTGGATCACTTCAAAAGATGAACAATTTTTTCGACGCTGGATTCGTACACTGCCCGAAAGATGGGAGAAGGTAGTGACCAACGATGGAAAATACTTTGAATGATATATGTGTAACCACTTTTTTCATTAAAGCCTTCAATATTGGGGAGAAAACGGCGGAAGCAAAGTCTTACACCTTGTAGTTTGGTCCCAAAGTTCGTTTAGAAATTTTGTGTGAACGATATATTTAACGTGAAACACAACGGAGTCTAGAAACCATCCCCATACCATATTTCTCAGAGAGTAGGTTTCTTCAACTTAAATGATAGCCCAGGGCCCATGGACACTGTAGCAGATCGATTGTCACCATTGTTGTAATTTACCACGAGGACAAAAAGGTCAGTCGTCAGATGGACAGGAAAACCGTATTTGTTTCTCTTTACCGGTTCCGACCGTCGTCTTCAGAAGAGAAATACGTACAAAACAATAGTGTGTCAACGTCAAAACAAGATTCAAACGATAGTGTCCTTTGAAACAGAGTCAATAAATGACTTAATGAATAGCCACAGGGCATGTGGTCTGTAATTAAAAACGTGTCATGATGATCTCTCCATTGACAAAAGATTCCGGAAAAGTCCTCCATCCAGATCTGTGGGTGTGGACTGTCAAGGGGGTGGTGACCATGAGAAAAATGGCTGAGTAACCATGAAAGCATAACGTTCTCCGAGTCGGGAGTTGGAATATCAGAAGCTTGGACGTTGTAGGGAGGCTAGAAAGTCCTGAAAGGGTAATGCAAAGGCTTGATCTAGATGTAGTAGGAGTCAGTGAAGTGAAATGGAAAGAAGAGAAGGACACCTGGTAACATGAGTATAGAGTAATTTCATCACCATCTAAAAATGATGTAACGGAAGTAGGATTCGTTATGAATAGGTAGGTAGGGAAGAGACTGTGTTACTCTGAACAGTTCAATGATAGGACAGTTCTTATCAGAATCGACAACAAACCAACAGCAACGACGACAGTTGAGGTATACATGGCAACGTCGCAAGCTGAAAATAAAGAGATTGAGAAGGTATATGATGGTACTGAAATGGTAATACAGTACACAAGGGGAGATGAGAATTTATTAGTCATGGGGGAATGGAGTGCAGTTGTAGGGGAAGAGTAGATGAAAAAAGTTACAGGAGAGAATGGGCTTTGGACATGAAATGAGAGAGGAGAAAAACTAATGCTTTCTGTAATAAACTTCAGCTAGAAGTAGTGAATACTTTGTCCAATAATAACAAGAGGAGGACGTATACTTGAAAAACACAGGGTGATATGGGAAGATTTAAGTTAGATTACGTCATCGTCAACAGAGATTCCGAAATAAAATAGTGGACTGTAAGGCGCAGCCAGGATCAGATAATGTAGTAGCGATGAAAAGTCGGCTGAAGTTTAAGTGTTTAGTTAGGAAGAGTCAATTTGCAGAGAAGTATGAAACGAAATTACTAAGAAACGATGAAATACGTTTGCAGTTTTCTGAGGCTATAGATACAGCAGTAAGAAATAGCTCGCTATGTAGTAGAGATGAAAACGAAGGGACATGTCTAAAAAGGGCAATCACAGAAGTTGGAAAGATAAAGATGGATAGAAAGCAAGTAACTGCGAAAAAACTCGGGTAACAGAATAAATACTCAGGCTGATCGATGAAAGAAGGAAGTAACAAAATACTCAGTGAATTTCAGGAATACAGAAATACAAGTCGCTGAGGAATGAAATAAACAGGAGGTGCATGGAGGCTAAGACAAAATGGCTACATGAAAAATGGGACGAAATCGAAAAATAAATGTTTTTTCCGAAGGATGCCTCAGCTTACAGGAAAGCGAAAAGTGTAAGTCTGACGTCATACCATCAGAGTTCCGGGAAAATATCATCCGCACAATTCGGTTGATTGGAAGACCTGACGTGTGCGAGAATTATAGCGCAACCAGCTTATTAGCTCATGCATCCAAGTAGCTGACAAGAATAATATACAGAAGAACGGAAAAGGAAACTGAGGATGTGTTGGACGACTAGCAGTTTGGCTTTAGGAAACGTAATGGCACCGGACGGGTAATTCTGACATTGCGGTTGATAATGGAAACAAGACTAAAGAAAAACCAAAACACGTTCTTAGGATGTCGACCTGGATAAAACGTTCTACAATGTAAAGTGGTGCAAGACGTTCGGAATTCTGCGAAAAATTGTAGTAGGTTATGCAGAGAGACGGGTAGTGTACAATATGTACAAGAACTAAGAGGGAATTAATAATAGTGAGCAACCAAGAGCGAAGTGCTCGAATTTAAAACGGTGTACGATAGGGATGTAAGCTTTCGTCTATTTTGTCCAGTTTGTACATACAAGAAACAATAATGGAAGTAAAAGAAAGGTTCACTATCGTAATTAAAAATCAAGATGAAATGATATCAGTAATAGGATTCGCTGAAGACATTGTTATCCTGAATAAAAGTGAAGAGGAATTACACAGTCTGCTGAATGGAATTAACAGTGTAACGAGCGCAGAAAATAGACTGAGAGGAAACCAAAGACACACACGAACGTAATGAGAGATACCAGAAATAAGAACAGCGATATACTTAACATCAGGACTGATGGTCACGAAGTAGATGAAGTTAAGGAATTCTACTCCCTGTGTAGCAAAATAACCAGTGATGGATGGAGCAAGAAGGACATCAAAAAGAGACCGACACTGGAAAAAGATCATTCCTATTCAAGAGAAATCAACTAAAGTCAAACATAGGCCATAATTTGAGGTATACGTTTCTAAGAATGTACGTTTGGAGCACAGCACTGTATGGTAGTGAAACATGGACCGTTGGAAAACTGGAACAAAAGAGAATCAAAGCATTTGTGGTGTGGTGCTTCAGAAGTATGAAGAATGTAGAAAATTGGTGGAACGGATAAGGTAACGAATGAGGAGGGTCTGTGCAGAATGGGATAGGAAAGCAATATGTGGAAAACACTGACAAGTGGAAGGGAATGAGTTCGATGGTTGTATATGAAGCTGTAGAGTTCAGAAACTGTAGAGGAAGACAGAAATTGGAATATACTCTGCAGGTAATTCAGGATGTAGGTTGCAAGTGCTACACAGAGAAGAAGAGTTTCACACAGCAGAGGAGTTCTTAGTGGGCCACATCAAACCAGTCAGAAGACTGATGGCTCAAAAAAAACGTCAATGTTACAGGTAGAGGCTGACTGGCTGTATTCCTCGCCACCTCTCGCTGGCCCGTCCCCCTCCTTCCAGGTGACGGAATATGTGCACTCTATCTGCTTATATCTAATATTATCTCTTGTGAAAGTGTGTGAACGTTACGAAATGTTTGCGATATTGTGATACATGTAACTGAGACTAGGCTGCCTAGTTTGATGCGGAAAAAGCTTGCACATGGCACTGACTTTTTCCTTTGGAAAATGAATCGCTGTAACGCCTTATTCTATGCAACTGTCCCACTCATACCTTACATATCGCCAGCAGTGTGTAATGATCGGGATAAAGAGGTCGCAGTTTAGGAATGTAGTTATCAGGGCTCCCACAAGAGTTAGTACTGAAGTCATTACTGTTCTTGTTATGTGCTAATTAAGTGATGACCCTTTTTCCCATTGAAAATATCATATATTCGCTGACGACCTAGAGTTAGACCTACGCGCAAGCCTAAAAAAACGGCACACAGCCATCCAGAATGTGAAAGTTGATTTACTTGCTTTATCAGAAAGTGCGCAGAACGTAGTTTTGAGACTTACCCATCTAAGGTGCAAGCAATCTTAGTCTCTCAAAAAAGACTTATAACTCCTCAGCTCAGTGAATCTATTCCAGTCCAAATCCCGATAAGCACAAAATTGTCTTTTCTTCTTCTGCAGAGAATTTGGGGATGATTTTGGACCAGGACCTACACTGGGCTGAAAACACATCTGCAGTCTGTAAGATGGTGTCGGCATCACATTATTCATTACACTAATATAGAAAAGTATTTCGTCTCTAGCTTAAAAGAGAAACGCGGTAGGTAACACAAATACTCCCGATTTTTGTTTATGGTGAACCTATTCTCCAAGGACTTTCACACGAGAGTTCATATCGTTTGGAACTGGCAATGAATGCTAGCATGGGATACATTTGTGAAGTACGATACTTCGGACCGTATCACTCCTGGCTATGAACATTTATCATGACTACACGCCGTGTTTGGTGCAGGTTCTTGTCAATCGCTACGTACCTTTATATTTAGCTTCATATCTTTGACTACTGGCTGAGCAACACAACGGCAATACTCGTTCTCAACACAGTAGAATCCTCTCTGTAACAGTACACAACACTTCCACATTCTCTAACTAATTTCGTATATCAGGAACTCGGTTTTGGAACCATCTCCCTCAAAATATGAGAGAAATTAAAGTGCTTTCAAATTTATAAAGAGAGCTAACGGCCCATCTTCGGTCATCAACGCTCCCTCCTCCATCACTTTCCTCATCCCTTGTCTACAGAGTTCTCTATTGAAATTTTCTTCATTTCTAGTATCCAGTGACACTTTAATTTCAATCCTCTCCTCTTTTATTATCCATTCAACTTCCTCCAATACCAAACAAGGCTTCAAAAAGGCTATACTACTCATTAACATTTTAATACCTCCATTGATTTATTATTGTTGTTAGTGATATTATTATTGTTATTTAGAATTATTATTTTTGTTAATAATTCTGTTATTGAGTTTGTTGTGTAACAGCTAATTAATCTGATTCCTAATTCGTCCATTATTGATCATCATTATTAGTTGTACTACTACTATTATTAGCATCCCTACTATAATCTTTTTGATAGTGCGTTAACATTATTGTGTTTTTATGTAATTTTTTTGGACATGTTTGCTTTTTCAGATCTAAGAACCAGATCTGGTCAGGCTAATAAGAAATAAATAGATAAATAAAAATGTGTTAAGTGGTCCGCGTTCAGCGTTCATCTCCATCCGTTGTGCTGTGTCAAGGACATATGAGAAATTCTTTGACATTCGCTTGCGAAAAACCGCTGTGGTATGATCGCAATTATGCTCATAAGTAGTTTACTGTATGGATGTGAGCATGTTCTAGATCCGCCATCCTTTACCTTGTCCACTGTGAAACGCAAGACGTAGCAGAAATCACCCACTGGACAGCGCAGACTCCAGAGATGATACAACACTGCCGAACAGATGACCCCTTCACGAAATCACCGACGTCTGATTCTAATAGTTAATGGAGTGTCAAAAAGCGAAGTTGTACTATGCGTTGGTCAATTTTGATGGTTTCCCTCCGCGAGAGGGGTGCTCAGCGTAATTTCGTAGAATTGCGTGTGTCGCTAATCGTAGGCAGAAGTTCAGCAGATATTTGGAGTTGACATCTGTTGGGGTCAAACAAGTTATAGTGCAGATACACTGTGTGGCAAGTCGAAATTAAGATGAGTACCAATGATTTTAGTTACTTGGATTGATATCCCGTGAAGACCTATGTTTAATTTTTACTTGTCTATGTTTCAAAAATAAAGTTCAGCTCCTACGAAATATCTTAGTAGTGGCAAGGGCCATTTGTGAGATTTTAATTTGGTGAGGGGGTACATCAATTTTTATAGTGACGGAGAGTCACGTATATATGATAGTTAGTACAAATGTTAGTGTTTCTTATTGGAATGGTATTTTATGGTATCGCAGTGGTCAAATTTTCTGTGATGAACTTTTAGGTCGCATTTTCACACTGCCAGAGGTAACAGGGTGGATGAAAATTTATGTTACTGGGTTATGTGATGTACTGATGCATTGCGTGAGGTAATGTCTCCATTGCGGTTGTGGTTTAGGTGTGGCACTAACAACCACATTCACAAATTTATCTTACTCGCTTTCAAGTTGTTACCTTTAAGGAACTGAAATTGCACCTTTGACAGATTTGGTTGTTTGAAAGTTTATACACCTCAGGGAATCACCAGTACTAAATGCATAGCAATTTAAAAAAGTCGAGTTACTGCTTGAATGTTTAACTGATGATTATGAGGGGATGCGTATCGACAACGGTTGAAGATGTTTAGAATCGCTCTGTTTGAATGGATGTTAATGTAAGGTTATGGTACAAAGTGGCGGTGGCGTTTTGGACTTTGTTTTGTTTTAGTTGTTTTGTTCTTACCGTATTGTGAGAAAGGCTGTTTACCTTCGATTTAAAACCTACGAAAATCACTAGTAATTTGAGTTTACTGACTACACGGACTGCAACATTGGCCATAAGATAATTATGTCTTCCTTATAACTATGCTCTGTCAGTTGGTAGTGATCGGTAGTATTCAAAAAATGGTCAAATGTGTGTAAAATCTTATGGGACTTTACTGTTAAGGTCATCAGTCCCTAAGCTTACACACTACTTAAACTAAATTATCCTAAGGACAAAGACACACACCCATGCCCGAGGGAGGACACGAACCTCCGCCGGGACCAGCCGGTAGTATTCAGATTGGTGTGAAATAATAGAATGGTTTATTTTGACCGATGAGTACAAAAATGTATCGAGAATTTATCTTTGGACGACAAAGATACAGATTTCGTTTGATAATTAACGAACGGTATTCAATCGGGTTAAACGCTGTTACTGTGTTTTTATGTGAAAAGAGACTCAGTGAGAGTGCTTAGAGATAACTCTATGAGTTATTGCAATGTCTATCAACGCTGATATGTTAATATTCTGACAGTTTGGAACTCCATATCGAAAGCAACGATAGAGAATGACAGCGACTGAGTGTTTTAAGCAGACAGAAAAGTAATATTTTGACGAAATTAATTCAGACTGATAAAGGGAGAACTCTTTATCTCGATAGCTAGTCCATTACGATTAATGGTGTACTTCTGCGTGTACCTCGCTGTTGTTGTTCCTATTTTATACATGAAATGAAGATAGCTCTGGACAACTCCCAGAAGTACACCATTAAAAAATTTGTCCTTTCGTTTCAACTTCTGTTAAATAATACGTGATTCACGCTTGAAACTACGAAATTCCTCTCAAACAGTAGAAGCAATGGGGTCTTTTGGATGCGCCGGAATTTACGAGTACCCATATCTGGTACTGAGGTTCACCTCATATGCACTGATGTCTACACGTCAAAAGCAACCGATAAAAGATGATAAGAGACGTAGTCGGGCAGCACAATAAATGATTACCCTTCTTTTCTCACAGAAATACACGTAATTATCTTCATGTGGTGGCAGCCCAACGCGAGGCGAGACTGCCGATGTTTAACGCCCTCGTAAAGATCAGTTACTTAGAATGTAATAAGAATTAGTTTAGACAAATTAATCATAAATACGTTTATTAGTGCGTTTTTATGTTTACTACTAAAGGCATCACTTTCCTTTAGGTATTAGTCCACAAAACGCGAAAAGATCGTAAGATCCGGTTGCCATCACACTTTCATTTACGGTTTGGTACGGTTAATGCAGAGAATCCCATTGAATTGTTCTGTTTTTTTTTTCAACAATTTAATTTGAGCGTGTCCATTCATTAAAAAGTTCATATTTCAGGAAAAAAAGCGTAAGTCTTAAGTTATTTGATTTGGAAACTTTATCACTATTCGTTTGTTTATATACAGTATGTCTACAGTAAAATTACATCCTACTGTGAATAATTAACAAATACTTCGTGTAAGTGAGCACAAAGGCCTTGCTGAGACAGTAAATAAATACTTTTTTCGTTATAACGTAGATCCGAAGGCTAACATGCTGTTAATAAATTATAAAAATTCATGTAGTGTAAAGTGTGTTCAGTGATTTCATTCTATTTTGAAGCGGGACATCTGTGTTGTAGCTTTCGAAAATTTTTGATAATACTGTCGGATACTCCGAGAAAGAGTGGTATTTCCAGACTGTGCTTCTAATTTCACTGGCGTGATTTTAGGATGGACATTAATGGGTATCTCAAACACGCTTTCACATGAAACTGTAGACTCTCAAAAAAGAGAAGAGAATCGCTGTACAGGAGGCAAAGATTGGTGGTCTTCAGGCCCAAGCAGATGGCGCGAAATTTGTACAAGTTAGGTTAATGGGCAAAATAAAGCAGGGGGACAGGGACACGGTAAAGGTACCAAGCAATGGGCGAAATGGGAAGAGCTCTTCAACTTCATCTACTCAATGTAGGCCAGTATCAAGAACAGTACGGAGAAGAGAGGCTTCCTGCTAGGTAATAGCCGTGGGATGGATATAGGCGAAATGGTACAGGTCAAATTGTCAAATTAATAGAAGGGTACCAGGTCACAAATATTGTGAAGCCAAGTGCTAGCGTTAATCAGGTGACATGAAACATACTGCATTTGTGCAAATGTTTTGGCAAAGAGGGTCAGGTTATTGTAATAGGCAGATAAAAGAAGAGCCTGGCTAAGAAGGGTAATTAAAGCATTAGTAGTGAGTTGGATTAAACGGGAGTAGCAACTAATCTTGCAAGTGTAAGGAAAAGCATTGTGGAGGTCCTGCTGCACCATATCCAGCCGTGAGTTAACACTGCTGTAAGCTGTGTTAATACAGAGGCCGGCCGCTGTGGCCGAGCGGTTCTAAGTGTTTCAGTGAGGAACTGCGCTGCTAATACGGTCGCAGGTTTGAATCCTGCCCTGGGCAGGTTAGTTAGGCTTAAGTAGTTCTAACTGTAGGGATTGATGAACTCAGATGTTAATTCCATAGTTCTTGGAGCCGTTTGAACCATTTGAATGCAGATTTGGGAAGTGCTGTTGACTGAAATGAAATCTCATATTAATGCTATGGCTGTTGCTAGGGAAAGGCAGATTGCTTGAACTTCTTGACAACAATATACAGGGGTGCAAGGGTGGCACCATCACACAAATTAAGATCTCAGTGGTTTCTGATGTCAGAGGCGCCCCAAAAAATGCCTAATAATACACATAAAAGTAAGATTAGCTTATTTCATAAAAATATTAGAGAACTGAGTAACAAGTTAGAAGCTTCTTGTGAGTTTGGAAAATTTGGAGAGCAATGGAAAGATAAACATCCTGTGCCTGTATCAGCAAAATATAACCAAAGGGTTAGGTAACTTATATACAAAAAACTTACACTCTGGCGGCTTACTCATGCAGAACTAATACAAGAAAAAAGTAGTTGATACACGTATTAAAACAGAATAGAATTTCAGAAACAGAAAACTGGTTTATGTACAACTGTAACTACATATAGATGCATACTGGGAGATTTTGAACTGGGGAGTCTGTATGTCAGACAACAGCAAGCAGTTAATAGTCTTTGGTGAACTTAATGTAGATTTTCTAAAGGATTATGTTAGAAAAATGACCTGGAAACCATATTATATCCTACAATTTGGTTTCAAAAATTAGCTATCCAACAATAGAACACTAATGGATTATATTTTGTTTGGTGAAGCTGAAAGGAAGAAAATATCTGTTCACCCAGTAAGACATGCCCTCTCTTAGGTGATGAACATTTAGTTAGGATCAATAACACAGCACCTTTGAGCATCGATACAGCTCAGTGGAAATCAGAATAATTAGTGACTCAAGGACAAATTTTCTTAAGAATAATTGAAGTAACATGGGATGAAATTTATAATGAGCCAAATCGTAACATTAAATTTAATCTATTCCATGATAAAGTCAAATGATCATCCGAAATTAACTTTCTGCATAAGCTAATCAGAAATGACACTAAACAGCCATTTAAAAAACCATGGACCAATAGAGAGAGGAACTATCTTCTAAAACGAAAAATGAAATTCATGTTCTGGCAAGAAGAAGTAGAAATCCTTCAACTGTTGCACACCGCAAAAACAACTGAGAATTAATGAAAATCTTATTAAAATTAAAGGAATATGTACATAATTTTAGAACTCACTAATTTCATCAGCAGACTGAGGGCTATACGGAACGTAGGGTTACGTGTGACAGGACAACCAGCCACAGAACAGGATAACATGACCATTGACCTGAATGGAAGGGCTATAAATTATGAGTCACAGGTAGCAAATGTATTTGCACAGAACAGGATAACATCACCATCGCACTAAATGGAAGGGCTATAAATTATGAGTCACAGGTGGCAAATGTATTCATTTCATAAGTATAGTAGAAAGTTTAGGGTCGAATACTCCAAGAGAAAATCTCACTAGCAAGCTGGATAAATACCTCTCATCAAATTCAGAGTGACTGAAATATGCCACTGTTAAACCTCTTTTAAGAATGATGATAAGAGAGCTGTCAAAAGCTACTGAACTGTTTCACTGCTGACATTATTTTCAAAAAGTTTTGAGAAGAGGATATATTCTATAACAGCAGTAGAATAGAACCCTACCAACAATGATATCCGCATCAAATCACAGTATGATTTTCAGAAGAGTTGCTGTACTAAGAATGCCATTTACATGTTGACTCACCAGATTTTAGGGGCATAAAATAAGAAAACAGTGCTGTTTGCTGTTTTTGTGACCTATCTCAAGCTATTGACTATGTGAATCATAGTATTCTCCCACATAAAATATGTTGTTTCGGACTGATGATATAAGCAACCAATGGATAATATATCTTACTAAAAGAATATAGAGAGTAGAACATAGCAATTCTACCATTTTGCTCTGAGGACATGATTCTGACTGGGGAGAAATCATGTATGGGCTAGCCAACTCGGTCTTAGGTCCACTATTGTTCATTATATAAGTAAGAGAACAGCCATCCAGTATTCAACAAACAGAAGTAGTTATTTTGGGAGATGACACTAGTATTGCAATCAGTTCAAGCATGCATACAGAAAAAGAAGGAATGATAAACAAAGTTGTTAAAAGGATTATTACCACTTTTCAAGCAGTACATCGAGGAAGTAATGACTGAAATAAAAGAGAGGTTCAGGAGTGGAATTAAAATTCAAGGTGAGAGATTATCAGTGATACGAATCATTGATGACATTGCTATCCTGAGTGAAAGTGAAGAAGAACTACATGCTCTGCTGAACAGAATGAACAGTCTGATGAGTACAGTCTGATGGATTGTGAGTAAATCGAAGAAAAAACGCAATGAGTAGTAGTATAAATGAGAACAGCGGGAAATTTAACATCAGGACTGATGGTCACAAAGTAGATGAGGTTAAGGAATTCTGCTACCTAGGCAGTAAAAAAACAACCAATGACGGACGGAGCAAGGGGGTATCGAAAGCAGACTAGATATGGCAAAAAGGGCATTCCTGGCCAAGAGAACTCTACTAATATCAAATATTGGCCTTAATTTGAGGAAGAAATCTCTGAAAATGTACGTCTGGTACGTATGGTAATGAAACGTAGACTGTGGGAAACCCGGAACATAAGAGAATCGTAGCATTTGAGATGTGGTGCTAATGACGAGTGTTGAATTATAGGTGTACTGGTAAGGTAAGGAATTAAGAGGCTCTGCACAGAATAGGAGAGGAAAGGAATATGTAGAAAGCACTGATAAGGAGAAGGCACAGGAAGAGAGGGCATCTGTTAAGACATGAGGGAATGACTTCCATGGTACTAGAGGGAACTGTAGAGGGAAAAAAAACTGTAGAGGGAGAGAGATTGGAATGCATCCAGCAAACAATTGAGGACGTAGGTTGAGGACATAGGCTGACATGAAGAGGTTAGCAGGGGAGAGGAATCCGTGGCGGGCCGCATCAGGCCAGTCAGAAGACTGATGGCCGGAAAAAAAACGCTTTCCCTGCGAGTCCTCTTTATTTTAAAAAGACACAACATGCTTAGTTTTGCACATTTAGTGATACTATACCATTTATAAATACAACACATGTAAGAAAATAGTAAACAGGGTAGAAACTTTGAAAATCTTAAATGTCGTTATCGATGAGAAATTAAACTGGAAAAAGCTCATCTTGTAGCTCCTGAACCAACTTTGTTCAGTCAAATTTGCACCTAGGGTCACCGCAGATCTAGGTGAGAGACAAATCAGTATGTTGACATATTTTGCACATTTTCATTCAATAATGTAATATGGAATAATGTTCTGGGATAATTCTTCTTTAAGAAACAAAATCCTCGTAGTTCCCAAACGTATTGTGTGAATAACATGTAGTGTTCACCCAATATCATGTTCTTTAAGGAATTCTGACTACTTCTTCACAGTCATGAAGCCTGTTGTAAGGAATCCACTACGCATTAAATGGAGCAATGACAAACATAAATACACTCCCAGAAGAGAAATAAACCATATTCATTAATAGACATTAATGTTGCCTTTATCACAAAAAGGGCGCACTGGGCTGAAATGAAAATATTTGGTCACTTACCCAATGACATAAATCAAAGTAACATTTGGAAACAAACGGAGAAAACATCTTCTCAACAACTACTTATATTCCGCAGAACAATTTCTGTTGCAGTAATGTATAAAAGATGGTAGGTAGGAGCTGCTAACCCCCATATAACATCTTTTTCACATAAAACAAACTTAAATGTAACTATACGTGCAAATTAATTAGTCTGATAGTCAAATGTGTGAAAAAGTCCTACACTAGACCTGCGCTGTCTACTGTTTCACAGCTCACATGGTACTATGTGGCAGGACAACGCATGACAACTTCCGTTGCACACATAAAGGAAACATTTTGTTGAAGTCTATGGGAAACTGGATCACTCTGTCACGAGACAATCGTTAACATAGAAAATGGTGGTTATATCTCTGGCGACTTGAAATTACAGCATTGAATTCTGCTCATGTTAACATTCACACATTCAGTAAGTGACGCCAGTCTACAAAAGAAGGCAAAAGTTACTGGTACTGCAAGGCATATTAAAACTGCGAGTGCCCCACGATTATTTCAACACAGATACTTCCCTTTTCGCAACGACAGTGAGTAAATGTCTTCTTGGGGAAAACGATAGAAACGAAACTAAAATTTGCTTCCCCCCCCCCCCCATGAACCATGGGGGGGGGGGGGGGAGGCTTGCGTGCCTCAGCGATACAGACAGCCATACCGCAGGTGCAACCACAATGGAGGGGTATCTGTTGAGAGACTAGAAAAACGTGTGGTTACTCAAGAGGGGCAACAGTCTGGATGATGGACTGATCTGGCCTTGTAACTGTTGTGGATTGGCAAGAGAGCCAGGCCACTATGAAAGGAAGCCGAAAGGCACGCGTTTTAGCTCACGCAGGCTGGCGTGAGGTCTGGAACAGGTCAAGGAAATGAGACTAACAAAAAACGTACGTAGCTGCTGGAATACTTAACTTTAATCCATAATTGGTGAACATCGCTCTTGACGGTACATGTTTTACAATATCAATAGTAACTGGTAATGGCGGCTTGCTAGGTCGTAGCAAATGACGTAGCTGAAGGCTATGCTAACTATCGTCTCGACAAATGAGAGCGTAATTTGTCAGTGAACCATCGCTAGCAACGTCGGCTGTACAACTGAGGCCAGTGCTAGGAAGTGTCTCTAGACCTGCCGTGTGGCGGCGCTCGGTCTGTAATCACTGATAGTGGCGACACGCGGGTCCGACGTATACTAACGGACCGCGGCCGATTTAAATACGGCCACCTAGCAAGTGTGGTGTCTGGCGGAGACACCACAGTAACACTAACCAAAACGGCCTTGCTGTGCTAGTACTGCGAACGGCTGAAAGCAAGGTGAAACTACAGACGTAATTTTTCCCGAGGGCATGCAGCTTTACTGTATGGTTAAATGATGATGGCGTATATAGTGGGAATTAGTGAAGATCGGTTTCAGGAGGAACAAGATTTTTGGTCAGGTGAATACAGGGTTACAATTACACAATCAAATAGGGGTAATGCAATAGTAGGTTTAATAATGAATAAAGCAATAGGAATGCGGGTAAGCTACTACAAGCAGCATAGGGAACGCATTATTGTGGCCAAGATAGACACGAAGCCCACACCTACCACAGTAGTAGAAGTTTATATGCCAGCTAGCTCTGCAGATGATGCAGAAATGGATGAAACGTATGATGAGATAAAAGAAATTATGCAGGTAGTAAAGGGAGACAAAATTTTAATAGTCTTGGGTGACTGGAATTCGAGAGTAGGAAAAGGGAGAGAAAGAAACATAGTAGGTGAATATGGTTATGGGTAAGAAACAGAAGAGGAAGTCGTCTGGTAGAATTTTACCAACAGCATAACTTAATCTTAGCTAACACTTGGTTCAAGAATCGTAAAAGAAGGTTGTATACATGGAAGAATCTTGTAGATACAAGAAGGTATCAGATAGATTACATAATGGTAAGACAGAGATTTAGGAACCAGACTTTAAATTGTGAGACATTCCCGGGGGCAGATGTGGACTCTGACCAAAGTCTATTGGTTATGAACTGTAGATTAAAACTGAAGAAACTGCAAAAAAGTGGGAATTAAAGGAGATGGGACCTGGATAAACTGAAAGAACCAGAGGTTGTACAGAGTTTCAGGTAGAGCTTAAGGGAACAATTGACAGGAGTGGGGGAAAGAAATACAGTAGAAGAAGTGTGGGTAGCTCTCAGGGATGAAGGAGTGAAGGCAGCAGAGGATCAAGTAGGTAAAAAGACGAGGGCTAGTAGAAATCCTTGGGTAACAGAAGAAATATTGAATTTAATTGATGAAAGGAGAAAATATAAAAATGCTGTAAATGAAGCAGGGAAAAAGGAATACAAACATCTCAAAAATGAGATCGACAGAAGGCGCAAAATGGCTAAGCAGGGATGGCTAGAGGACAAATGTAAGGATGTAGAGGCTTATCTCACTAGGGGTAAGATAGATACTGCCTACAGGAAAATTAAAGAGACGTTTGGAGAAAAGGGAACCACTAGTATGAATATAAAGAGCTCAGATGGAAACCCAGTGTTAAGCAAAGAAGGAAATGTTGGAACACGTGAGGCAATACTTACCTTACGATTTATCTTAGAAGAAAGACTAAGGAAAGGCAAACCTACGTTTCTAGCAACTGTACACTTAGAGAAAGCTTTTGACAATGTTGCCTGGAATACGCTCTTTCAAATTCTAAAGGTGGCAGGGGTAAAATTCAGGGAGCGAAAGGCTATTTGCAATTTGTGCAGAAACCAGATGGCAGTTATAAGAGTCGAGGGCATGAAAGGGAAGCAGTGGTTGGGAAAGGAGTGAGACAGGGTTGTAGCCTCTCCCCGATGTTATTCAATCTGTATATTGAGCAAGCAGTAAAGGAAACAAAAGAAAAATTCGGAGTAGCTATTAAAATCCATAGAGAAGAAATAAAAGCTTTGAGGTTCGCCGATGACATTGTAATTCTGTCAGAGAAAGCAAAGGACTTGGAAGAGTAGTTGAACGGAATGGACAGTGTATTGAAAGGAGGATGTGAAATGAACATCGACAAAGCAAAACGAGGATAATGGAATGTAGTCGAATTAAATCGGGTGATGATGAGGGAATTAGATAAGGAAATGAGAACACTTAAAGTGGTAAAGGAGTTTTGCTATTTGGGGACCAAAATAACTGATGATGGTCGAAGTAGAGAGGATATTAAATGTAGACTGGCAATGGCAAAGAAAGCGTTTCTGAAGAAGAGAAATTTGTTAACATCGAGTATAGATTTCAGTGTCAGGAAGTCGTTTCTAAAAGTATTTGTATGGAGTGTAGCCATGTAT
>NW_025725337.1:0-34731 GCF_021461395.2 Schistocerca americana | reverse complement strand
AAACCTGAAGTGATGCATCGGAATCTAAAACTTTCCTCGCAGGAGTGGTTCAAATCATAAAAGTTAGAGTCTCTAACCCTCTTGTACTTAAGTCGGCATTGTGCCTTTTGTATTAATTTCGGATGCAATATCTGTGTTTCATCGTCAATAAGAAGGTCCAAGGCATACAGTAAACCTGAAGTGAAGCATCGGAATCTAAAACTGGACTCGCAGGACAGGTTCAAATCATAGAAACTTAGAGTGTCAGTCCTCTTGTACTTAAGTCGGCATTGTGCCTTTTTGTATTAATTTCGTTTGCAATTTCTGTGTTTCATCGTCAATAAGAAGCTCCAAGGGATACAGTAAACATGAAGTGAAGCCTCAGCAACAAAAACTGGACTCACAGGAGAGGTTCAAAATCATAGAACGTTGGAGTGTTAGTCGTCTTGTACTTCAGTCGGCATTGTGCCTTTTCTATTAAATTCGGACGCAATTTCTGTGTTTCATCGTCAATAAGAGGGTCCAAGGGATACAGTAAATCTGAAGTGAAGCATCGGAATCTAAAACTGGAATCACAGGAGAGGGTCAAATCATAGAAAGTTAGAGTGTCAGTCCTCTTGTACTTAAGCCGGCATTGTGTCTTTTGTATTAAATTCAGATGCAATTTCTGTGTTTCATCGTCAATAGGAAGGTCCAAGGGATACAGTAAACCTGAAGTGAAGCATCGGAATCTAAAACTGGACTCACAGGAGAGGTTCAAATCATAGAAAGTTAGAGTGTCAGTCCTCTTGTACTTAAGTCGGCATTGTGCCGTGCCTTTTGCATTAAATTCGGATGCAATTTCTGTGTTTCATCGTCAATAAGAAGTTCCAAGGGATACAGTAAACCTAAAGTGAAGCATCGGAATCTAAAACTGGCCTCACAGGAGAGGTTCAAATCATAGAAAGTTAGAGTGTCTACCCTCTTGTACTTAAGTCGGCATTGTGCCTTTTGTATTAAATTCGGACGCAATTTCTGTGTTTCATCGTCAATAAGAAGGTCCAAGGGATACAGTGAACCTGAAGTGAAGCATCGGAATCTAAATCTGGCCTCACAGGAGTGGTTGAAATCATTGAAAGTTAGTGTCTGTCCTCTTGTACTTATGTCGGCATTGTGCCTTTTGTATTATTTTCAGTTGCAATTTCTGTGTTTCATCGTCAATAAGAAGGTCCAAGGGATACAGTAAACCTGAAGTGAAGCATCGAATCTAAAACTGGACTCACAGGTGAGGTTCAAATCATAGAAAGTTAGAGTGTCGGTCCTCTTGTACTTAAGTCGGCATTGTGCATTTTGTATTAAATTCGGATGCAATTTCTGTGTTTCATCGTCAATAAGAAGGTCCAAGGGATACAGTAAACCTGAAGTGAAGCATCGGAATCTAAAACTGGACTCACAGGAGTGGTTCAAATCATAGAAAGTTAGAGTGTCAGTCCTCTTGTACTTAAGTCGGCACTGTGCCTTTTGTATAAAATTCGTATGCAATTTCTGTGTTTCATCGTCAATATGAAGGTCCAAGGGATACAGTAAACCGGAAGTGAAGCCTCGGTAACAAAAACTGGACTCACAGACGAGGTTCAAATCATAGAAAGTTAGAGTGTCAGACCTCTTGTACTTAAGTCGGCATTGTGCCTTTTGTATTTAATTCGGACGCAATTTCTGTGTTTCATCGTCAATAAGAAGGTCCAAGAGATACAGTAAATCTGAAGTGAAGCATCGGAATCTAAAACTGTTCTCACAGGAGAGATTCAAATCATAGAAAGTTAGAGTGTCAGTCCTCTTGTACTTAAGTCGGCATTGTGCCTTTTGTATTAAATTCAGGTGTAATTTCTGTGTTTCATCGTCAATAAGAAGGTCCAAGGGATACAGTAAACTTGAAGTGAAGCATCGGAATCTAAAACTGGAATCACAGGGGAGGTTCAAATCATAGAAAGTTAGAGTGTCAGTCCACTTGTACTTAAGTCGGCATCGTGCCTTTTGTATTAAATTCGGATGCAATTTCTGTGTTTCATCGTCAATAAGAAGGTCAAAGGGATACAGTAAACCTGAAGTGAAGCATCGGAATCTAAAACTGGACTCACAGGAGAGGTTCAAATCATAGAAACTTATAGTGTCAGTCCTCTTGTGCTTAAGTCGGCATTGTGCCTTTTGCATTAAATTCGGATGCAATTTCTGTGTTTCATCGTCAATAAGAAGGTCCAAAGGATACAGTAAACCTGAAGTGAAGCATCGGAATCTAAAACTTTCCTCACAGGAGTGGTTCAAATCATAGAAAGTTAGAGTCTCTACCCTCTTGTACTTAAGTCGGCATTGTGCCTTTTGTATTAATTTCGGATGCAATATCTGTGTTTCATCGTCAATAAGAAGGTCCAAGGCATACAGTAAACCTGAAGTGAAGCATCGGAATCTAAAACTGGACTCGCAGGACAGGTTCAAAACATAGAAACTTAGAGTGTCAGTCCTCTTGTACTTCAGTCGGCATTGTGCCTTTTGTATTAAATTCGGACGCAATTTCTGTGTTTCTTCGTCAATAAGAAGGTCCTAGGGATACAGTAAATCTGAAGTGAAGCATCGGAATCTAAAACTGGAATCACAGGAGAGGGTCAAATCATAGAAAGTTAGAGTGTCAGTCCTCTTGTACTTAAGCCGGCATTGTGTCTTTTGTATTAAATTCAGATGCAATTTCTGTGTTTCATCGTCAATAGGAAGGTCCAAGGGATACAGTAAACCTGAAGTGAAGCATCGGAATCTAAAACTGGACTCACAGGAGAGGTTCAAATCATAGAAGTTAGAGTGTCAGTCCTCTTGTACTTAAGTCGGCATTGTGCCTTTTGCATTAAATTCGGATGCAATTTCTGTGTTTCATCGTCAATAAGAAGTTCCAAGGGATACAGTAAACCTGAAGTGAAGCATCGGAATCTAAAACTGGCCTCACAGGAGTGGTTCAAATCATACAAAGTTAGAGTGTCTACCCTCTTGTACTTAAGTCGGCATTGTGCCTTTTGTATTAATTTCGGATGCAATTTCTCTGTTTCATCGTCAATAAGAAGGTCCAAGGGATACAGTAAGCCTGAAGTGAAGCATCGGAATCTAAAACTGGACTCGCAGGGACAGGTTCAAATCATAGAAACTTAGAGTGTCAGTCCTCTTGTACTTAAGTCGGCATTGTGCCTTTTATATTAATTTCGTTTGCAATTTCTGTGTTTCATCGTCAATAAGAAGCTCCAAGGGATACAGTAAACATGAAGTGAAGCCTCAGCAACAAAAACTGGACTCACAGGAGAGGTTCAAATCATAGAACGTTAGAGTGTCAGTCCTCTTGTACTTCAGTCGGCATTGTGCATTTTGTATTAAATTCGGACGCAATTTCTGTGTTTCATCGTCAATAGGAAGGTCCAAGGGATACAGTAAACCTGAAGTGAAGCATCGGAATCTAAAACTGGACTCACAGGAGAGGTTCAAATCATAGAAAGTTAGAGTGTCAGTCCTCTTGTACTTAAGTCGGCATTGTGCCTTTTGCATTAAATTCGGATGCAATTTCTGTGTTTCATCGTCAATAAGAAGGTCCAAGGGATACAGTAAACCTAAAGTGAAGCATCGGAATCTAAAACTGGCCTCACAGGAGAGGTTCAAATCATAGATAGTTAGAGTGTCTACCCTCTTGTACTTAAGTCGGCATTGTGCCTTTTGTATTAATTTCGGATGCAATTTCTCTGTTTCATCGTCAATAAGAAGGTCCAAGGGATACAGTAAGCCTGAAGTGAAGCATCGGAATCTAAAACTGGACTCGCAGGACAGGTTCAAATCATAGAAACTTAGAGTGTCAGTCCTCTTGTACTTAAGTCGGCATTGTGCCTTTTGTATAAATTTCGTTTGCAATTTCTGTGTTTCATCGTCAATAAGAAGGTCCAAGGGATACAGTAAACCTGAAGTGAAGCCTCGGCAACAAAAACTGGACTCACAGGAGAGGTTCAAATCATAGAACGTTAGAGTGTCAGTCCTCTTGTACTTCAGTCGGCATTGTGCGTTTTGTATTAAATTCGGACGCAATTTCTGTGTTTCATCGTCAATAAGAAGGTCCAAGGGATACAGTAAATCTGAAGTGAAGCATCGGAATCTAAAACTGGACTCACAGCAGAGGTTCAAATCATAGAAAGTTAGAGTGTCAGTCCACTTGTACTTAAGTCAGCATTGTGCCTTTTGCATTAAATTCAGATGCAATTTATGTGTTTCGTCGTCAATAAGAAGGTCCAAGGGATACAGTAAACCTGAAGTGAAGCATCGGAATCTAAAACTGGCCTCACAGGAGTGGTTCAAATCATAGAAAGATACAGTGTCGGTCCTCTTGTACTTAAATCGGCATTGTGCATTTTGTATTAAATTCGGATGTAATTTCAGTGTTTCATCGTCAATAAGAAGGTCCAAGGGATACAGTAAACCTGAAGTGAAGCATCGGAATCTAAAACTGGACTCACAGGAGAGGACCAAATAATAGAAAGTAAGAGTGTCAGTTCTCTTGTACTTAAGTCGGCATTGTGCTTTTTGTATTAAATTCGGATGCGATTTCTGTGTTTCATCGTCAATAAGAAGGTCCAAGGGAAACAGAAAACCTGAAGTGAAGCATGGGAATCTAAATCTGGACTCACAGAAGAGGTTCAAATCAGAGAAAGTTAGAGTGTCAGTCCTCTTGTACTTATGTCGGCATTGTGCCTTTTGTATTAAATTCGGATGCAATTTCTGTGTTTCATCGTCAATAAGAAGGTCCAAGGGATACAGTAAACCTGAAGTGAAGCATCGGAATCTAAAACTGGAATCACAGGGGAGGTTCAAATCATAGAAAGTTAGAGTGTCAGTCCACTTGTACTTAAGCCGGCATCGTGCCTTTTGTATTAAATTCGGATGCAATTTCTGTGTTTCATCGTCAATAAGAAGGTCAAAGGGATACAGTAAACCTGAAGTGAAGCATCGGAATCTAAAACTGGACTCACAGGAGAGGTTCAAATCATAGAAAGTAAGACTGTCAGTCCTCTTGTACGTAAGTCGGCATTGTGCATTTTGTATTAAATTCGGATGCAATTTCTGTGTTTCATCGTCAATTGGAAGGTCCAAGGGATACAGTAAACCTGAAGTGAAGCATCGGAATCTAAAACTGGACTCACAGGAGAGGTTCAAATCATAGAAAGTTAGAGTGTCAGTCCTCTTGTACTTAAGTCGGCATTGTGCCTTTTGCATTAAATTCGGATGCAATTTCTGTGTTTCATCGTCAATAAGAAGGTCCAAGGGATACAGTAAACCTAAAGTGCAGCATCGGAATCTAAAACTGGCCTCACAGGAGAGGTTCAAATCATAGAAAGTTAGAGTGTCTACCCTCTTGTACTTAAGTCGGCATTGTGCCTTTTGTATTAATTTCGGATGCAATTTCTCTGTTTCATCGTCAATAAGAAGGTCCAAGGGATACAGTAATCCTGAAGTGAAGCATCGGAATCTAAAACTCGACTCGCAGGACAGGTTCAAATCATAGAAACTTAGAGTGTCAGTCCTCTTGTACTTAAGTCGGCATTGTGCCTTTTGTATTAATTTCATTTGGAATTTCTGTGTTTCATCGTCAATAAGAAGGTCCAAGGGATACAGTAAACCTGAAGTGAAGCCTCGGCAACAAAAACTGGACTCACAGGAGAGGTTCAAATCATAGAACGTTAGAGTGTCAGTCCTCTTGTACTTCAGTCGGCATTGTGCGTTTTGTATTAAATTTGGAAGCAATTTCTGTGTTTCATCGTCAATAAGAAGGTCCAAGGGATACAGTAAATCTGAAGTGAAGCATCGGAATCTAAAACTGGACTCACAGCAGAGGTTCAAATCATAGAAACTTAGAGTGTCAGTCCACTTGTACTTAAGTCAGCATTGTGCCTTTTGCATTAAATTCGGATGCAATTTATGTGTTTCGTCGTCAATAAGAAGGTCCAAGGGATACAGTAAACCTGAAGTGAAGCATCGGAATCTAAAACTGGCCTCACAGGAGTGGTTCAAATCATAGAAAGTTACAGTGTCGGTCCTCTTGTACTTAAATCGGCATTGTGCATTTTGTATTAAATTCGGATGTAATTTCAGTGTTTCATCGTCAATAAGAAGGTCCAAGGGATACAGTAAACCTGAAGTGAAGCATCGGAATCTAAAACGGGACTCACAGGAGAGGATCAAATAATAGAAAGTAAGAGTGTCAGTTCTCTTGTACTTAAGTCGGCATTGTGCTTTTTGTATTAAATTCGGATGCGATTTCTGTGTTTTATCGTCAATAAGAAGGTCCAAGGGAAACAGAAAACCTGAAGTGAAGCATGGGAATCTAAATCTGGACTCACAAAAGAGGTTCAAATCAGAGAAAGTTAGAGTGTCAGTCCTCTTGTACTTATGTCGGCATTGTGCTTTTTGTATTAAATTCGGATGCAATTTCTGTGTTTCATCGTCAATAAGAAGGTCCAAGGGATACAGTAAACCTGAAGTGAAGCATCGGAATCTAAAACTGGAATCACAGGGGAGGTTCAAATCATAGAAAGTTAGAGTGTCAGTCCACTTGTACTTAAGCCGGCATCGTGCCTTTTGTATTAAATTCGGATGCAATTTCTGTGTTTCATCGTCAATAAGAAGGTCAAAGGGATACAGTAAATCTGAAGTGAAGCATCGGAATCTAAAACTGGAATCACAGGGGAGGTTCAAATCATAGAAAGTTAGAGTGTCAGTCCACTTGTACTTAAGCCGGCATCGTGCCTTTTGTATTAAATTCGGATGCAATTTCTGTGTTTCATCGTCAATAAGAAGGTCAAAGGGATACAGTAAATCTGAAGTGAAGCATCGGAATCTAAAACTGGAATCACAGGAGAGGGTCAAATCATAGAAAGTTAGAGTGTCAGTCCTCTTGTACTTAAGCCGGCATTGTGTCTTTTGTATTAAATTCAGATGCAATTTCTGTGTTTCATCGTCAATAGGAAGGTCCAAGGGATACAGTAAACCTGAAGTGAACCATCGGAATCTAAAACTGGACTCACAGGAGAGGTTCAAATCATAGAGAGTTAGAGTGTCAGTCCTCTTGTACTTAAGTCGGCATTGTGCCTTTTGCATTAAATTCGGATGCAATTTCTGTGTTTCATCGTCAATAAGAAGGTCCAAGGGATACAGTAAACCTAAAGTGAAGCATCGGAATCTAAAACTGGCCTCACAGGAGAGGTTCAAATCATAGATAGATAGAGTGTCTACTCTCTTGTACTTAAGTCGGCATTGTGCCTTTTGTATAAATTTCGTTTGCAATTTCTCTGTTTCATCGTCAATAAGAAGGTCCAAGGGATACAGTAAACCTGAAGTGAAGCCTCGGCAACAAAAACTGGACTCACAGGAGAGGTTCAAATCATAGAACGTTAGAGTGTCAGTCCTCTTGTACTTCAGTCGGCATTGTGCGTTTTGTATTAAATTCGGACGCAATTTCTGTGTTTCATCGTCAATAAGAAGGTCCATGGGATACAGTAAATCTGAAGTGAAGCATCGGAATCTAAAACTGGACTCACAGCAGAGGTTCAAATCATAGAAAGTTAGAGTGTCAGTCCACTTGTACTTAAGTCAGCAATGTGCCTTTTGCATTAAATTCGGATGCAATTTATGTGTTTCGTCGTCAATATGAAGGTCCAAGGGATACAGTAAACCTGAAGTGAAGCATCGGAATCTAAAACTGGCCTCACAGGAGTGGTTCAAATCATAGAAAGATACAGTGTCGGTCCTCTTGTACTTAAATCGTCATTGTGCATTTTGTATTAAATTCGGATTTAATTTCAGTGTTTCATCGTCAATAAGAAGGTCCAAGGGATACAGTAAACCTGAAGTGAAGCATCGGAATCTAAAACTGGACTCACAGGAGAGGACCAAATAATAGAAAGTAAGAGTGTCAGTTCTCTTGTACTTATGTCGGCATTGTGCTTTTTGTATTAAATTCGGATGCGATTTCTGTGTTTCATCGTCAATAAGAAGGTCCAAGGGAAACAGAAAACCTGAAGTGATGCATGGGAATCTAAATCTGGACTCACAGAAGAGGTTCAAATCAGAGAAAGTTAGAGTGTCAGTCCTCTTGTACTTATGTCGGCATTGTGCCTTTTGTGTTAAATTCGGATGCAATTTCTGTGTTTCATCGTCAATAAGAAGGTCCAAGGGATACAGTAAACCTCAAGTGAAGCATCGGAATCTAAAACTGGAATCGCAGGGGAGGTTCAAATCATAGAAAGTTAGAGTGTCAGTCCACTTGTACTTAAGCCGGCATCGTGCCTTTTGTATTAAATTCGGATGCAATTTCTGTGTTTCATCGTCAATAAGAAGGTCAAAGGGATACAGTAAACCTGAAGTGAAGCATCGGAATCTAAAACTGGACTCACAGCAGAGGTTCAAATCATAGAAAGTAAGAGTGTCAGTCCTCTTGTACTTAAGTCGGCATTGTGCATTTTGTATTAAATTCGGATGCAATTTCTGTGTTTCATCGTCAATTGGAAGGTCCAAGGGATACAGTAAACCTGAAGTGAAGCATCGGAATCTAAAACTGGACTCACAGGAGAGGTTCAAATCATAGAAAGTTAGAGTGTCAGTCCTCTTGTACTTAAGTCGGCATTGTGCCTTTTGCATTAAATTCGGATGCAATTTCTGTGTTTCATCGTCAATAAGAAGGTCCAAGGGATACAGTAAACCTAAAGTGAAGCATCGGAATCTAAAACTGGCCTCACAGGAGAGGTTCAAATCATAGAAAGTTAGAGTGTCTACCCTCTTGTACTTAAGTCGGCATTGTGCCTTTTGTATTAATTTCGGATGCAATTTCTCTGTTTCATCGTCAATAAGAAGGTCCAAGGGATACAGTAAGCCTGAAGTGAAGCATCGGAATCTAAAACTCGACTCGCAGGACAGGTTCAAATCATAGAAACTTAGAGTGTCAGTCCTCTTGTACTTAAGTCGGCATTGTGCCTTTTGTATTAATTTCATTTGCAATTTCTGTGTTTCATCGTCAATAAGAAGGTCCAAGGGATACAGTAAACCTGAAGTGAAGCCTCGGCAACAAAAACTGGACTCACAGGAGAGGTTCAAATCATAGAACGTTAGAGTGTCAGTCCTCTTGTACTTCAGTCGGCATTGTGCGTTTTGTATTAAATTCGGAAGCAATTTCTGTGTTTCATCGTCAATAAGAAGGTCCAAGGGATACAGTAAATCTGAAGTGAAGCATCGGAATCTAAAACTGGACTCACAGCAGAGGTTCAAATCATAGAAAGTTAGAGTGTCAGTCCACTTGTACTTAAGTCAGCATTGTGCCTTTGGCATTAAATTCGGATGCAATTTATGTGTTTCGTCGTCAATAAGAAGGTCCAAGGGATACAGTAAACCTGAAGTGAAGCATCGGAATCTAAAACTGGCCTCACAGGAGTGGTTCAAATCATAGAAAGTTACAGTGTCAGTCCTCTTGTACTTAAATCGGCATTGTGCATTTTGTATTAAATTCGGATGTAATTTCAGTGTTTCATCGTCAATAAGAAGGTCCAAGGGATACAGTAAACCTGAAGTGAAGCATCGGAATCTAAAACGGGACTCACAGGAGAGGATCAAATAATAGAAAGTAAGAGTGTCAGTTCTCTTGTACTTAAGTCGGCATTGTGCTTTTTGTATTAAATTCGGATGCGATTTCTGTGTTTTATCGTCAATAAGAAGGTCCAAGGGAAACAGAAAACCTGAAGTGAAGCATGGGAATCTAAATCTGGACTCACAGAAGAGGTTCAAATCAGAGAAAGTTAGTGTGTCAGTCCTCTTGTACTTATGTCGGCATTGTGCTTTTTGTATTAAATTCGGATGCAATTTCTGTGTTTCATCGTCAATAAGAAGGTCCAAGGGATACAGTAAACCTGAAGTGAAGCATCGGAATCTAAAACTGGAATCACAGGGGTGGTTCAAATCATAGAAAGTTAGAGTGTCAGTCCACTTGTACTTAAGCCGGCATCGTGCCTTTTGTATTAAATTCGGATGCAATTTCTGTGTTTCATCGTCAATAAGAAGGTCAAAGGGATACAGTAAACCTGAAGTGAAGCATCGGAATCTAAAACTGGACTCACAGGAGAGGTTCAAATCATAGAAAGTAAGAGTGTCAGTCCTCTTGTACTTAAGTCGGCATTGTGCATTTTGTATTAAATTCGGATGCAATTTCTGTGTTTCATCGTCAATAAGAAGGTCCAAGGGATACAGTAAACCTGAAGTGAAGCATCGGAATCTAAAACTGGCCTCACAGGAGTGATTCAAATCATAGAAAGTTAGAGTGTCTTTCCTCTTCTACTTAAGTCGGCATTGTGCCTTTTGTATTAATTTCGGATGCAATTTCTGTGTTTCTTCGTCAATAAGAAGGTCCAAGGAATACAGTAAACCTGAAGTGAAGCATCGGAATCTAAAACTGGACTAACAGAAGAGGCTCAAATCAGAGAAGGTTAGAGTTTTAGTCCTGTTGTACTTAAGTCGGCATTGTGCCTTTTGTATTAAATTCGGATGCAATTTCTGTGTTTCATCGTCAATAAGAAGGTCCAAGGGATACTGTAAACTTGAAGTGAAGCATCGGAATCTAAAACTGGAATCACAGGAGAGGTTCAAATCATAGAAAGTTAGAGTGTCAGTCCTCTTGTACTTAAGCCGGCATTGTGTCTTTTGTATTAAATTCAGATGCAATTTCTGTGTTTCATCGTCAATAGGAAGGTCCAAGGGAGACAGTAAACCTGAAGTGAAGCATCGGAATCTAAAACTGGACTCACAGGAGAGGTTCAAATCATAGAAAGTTAGAGTGTCAGTCCTCTTGTACTTAAGTCGGCATTGTGCCTTTTGCATTAAATTCGGATGCAATTTCTGTGTTTCATCGTCAATAAGAAGTTCCAAGGGATACAGTAAACCTGAAGTGAAGCATCGGAATCTAAAACTGGCCTCACAGGAGTGGTTCAAATCATACAAAGTTAGAGTGTCTACCCTCTTGTACTTAAGTCGGCATTGTGCCTTTTGTATTAATTTCGGATTCAATTTCTCTGTTTCATCGTCAATAAGAAGGTCCAAGGGATACAGTAAACCTGAAGTGAAACATCGGAATCTAAAACTGGACTCGCAGGACAGGTTCAAATCATAGAAACTTAGAGTGTCAGTCCTCTTGTACTTAAGTCGGCATTGTGCCTTTTGTATTAATTTCGTTTGCAATTTCTGTGTTTCATCGTCAATAAGAAGGTCCAAGGGTTACAGTAAACCTGAAGTGAAGCCTCGGCAACAAAAACTGGACTCACAGGAGAGGTTCAATTCATAGAACGTTAGAGTGTCAGTCCTCTTGTACTTCAGTCGGCATTGTGCGTTCTGTATTAAATTCGGACGCAATTTCTGTGTTTCATCGTCAATAAGAAGGTCCAAGGGATACAGTAAATCTGAAGTGAAGCATCGGAATCTAAAACTGGACTCACAGCAGAGGTTCAAATCATAGAACGTTAGAGTGTCAGTCCTCTTGTACTTAAATCGGCATTGTGTATTTTGTATTAAATTCGGATGCAATTTCAGTGTTTCATCGTCAACAAGAAGGTCCAAGGGATACAGTAAACCTGAAGTGAAGCATCGGAATCTAAAACTGGACTCACAGGAGAGGATCAAATAATAGAAAGTAAGAGTGTCAGTTCTCTTGTACTTAAGTCGGCATTGTGCTTTTTGTATTAAATTCGAATGCGATTTCTGTGTTTCATCGTCAATAAGATGGTCGAAGGGAAACAGAAAACCTGAAGTGAAGCATGGGAATCTAAATCTGGACTCACAGAAGAGGTTCAAATCAGAGAAAGTTAGAGTTTCAGTCCTCTTGTACTTATGTCGGCATTGTGCCTTTTGTATTAAAGTCGGATGCAATTTCTGTGTTTCATCGTCAATAAGAAGGTCCAAGGGATACAGTAAACCTGAAGTGAAGCATCGGAATCTAAACCTGGACTAACAGGTGAGGTTCATATCATAGAAAGTTAGAGTGTCGGTCCTCTTGTACTTAAATCGGCATTGTGCGTTTTGTATTAAATTCGGATGCAATTTCAGTGTTTCATCGTCAATAAGAATGTCCAAGGGATACAGTAAACCTGAAGTGAAGCATCGGAATCTAAAACTGGACTCACAGGAGCGTTCAAATAATAGAAAGTAAGAGTGTCAATTCTCTTGCACTTATGTCGGCATTGTGCCTTTTGTATTAAATTCGGATGCAATTTCTGTGTTTCATCGTCAATAAGAAGGTCCAAGGGAAACAAAAAACCTGATGTGAAGCATCGGAATCTAAAACTGGAATCACAGGAGAGGTTCAAATCAAAGAAAGTTAGAGTGTCAGTCCACTTGTACTTAAGTCGGCATTGTGCCTTTTGTATTAAATTCCGATGCAATTTCTGTGTTTCATCGTCAATAAGAAGGTCCAAGGGATACAGTAAACTTAAAGTGAAGCATCGGAATCTAAAACTGGACTCACAGGAGAGGTTTAAATCATAGAAAGTTAGGGTGTCAGTCGTCTTGTACTTAAGTCGGCATTGTGCCTTTTATATTAAATTCGGATGCAATTTCTGTGTTTCATCGTCAATAAGAAGGTCCAAGGGATACAGTAAACCTGAAATGAAGCATCGGAATCTAAAACTGGACTCACAGGAGTGGTTCAAATCATAGAAAGTTAGAGTGTCAGTCCTCTTGTACTTAAGTCGGCATTGTGCCTTTTGTATTATATTCGGATGCAATTTCTGTGTTTCATCGTCAATATGTAGGTCCAAGGGATACAGTAAACCTGAAGTGAAGCATCGGAATCTAAAACTGGACTCACAGGAGTGGTTCAAATCATAGAAAGTTAGAGTGTCAGTCCTCTTGTACCTAAGTCGGCACTGTGACTTTTGTATAAAATTCGTATGCAATTTCTGTGTTTCATTGTCAATAAGAAGGTCCAAGGGATTCAGTTAACCTGAAGTGAAGCATCGGAAACTAAAACCTGACTCACAGGAGAGGTTCAAATCATAGAAACTTAGAGTGTCAGTCCTCATGTACTTAAGTCGGCATTGTGCCTCTTGTATTAATTTCGGATGCAATTTCTCTGTTTCATCGTCAATAAGAAGGTCCAAGGGATACAGTAAGCCTGAAGTGAAGCATCGGAATCTAAAACTGGACTCGCAGGACAGGTTCAAATCATAGAAACTTAGAGTGTCAGTCCTCTTGTACTTAAGTCGGCATTGTGCCTTTTGTATTAATTTCGTTTGCAATTTCTGTGTTTAATCGTCAATAAGAAGGTCCAAGGGATACAGTAAACCTGAAGTGAAGCTTCGGCAACAAAAACTGGACTCACAGGAGAGGTTCAAATCATAGAACGTTAGAGTGTCAGTCCTCTTGTTCTTAAGTCAGCTTTGTGCCTTTTGCATTAAATTCGGATGCAATTTATGTGTTTCGTCGTCAATAAGAAGGTCCAAGGGATACAGTAAACCTGAAGTGAAGCATCGGAATCTAAAACTGGCCTCACAGGAGTGGTTCAAATCATAGAAAGTTACAGTGTCGGTCCTCTTGTACTTAAAACGGCATTGTGCATTTTTTATTATTCGGATGCAATTTCAGTGTTTCATCGTCAATAAGAAGGGCCAAGGGATATAGTAAACCTGAAGTGAAGCATCGGAATCTAAAACTAGACTCACAGGAGAGGATCAAATAATAGAAAGTAAGAGTGTCAGTTCTCTTGTACTTAAGTCGGCATTGTGCTTTTTGTATTAAATTCGGATGCGATTTCTGTGTTTCATCGTCAATAAGAAGGTCCAAGGGAAACAGAAAACCTGAAGCATGGGAATCTAAATCTGGACTCACAGAAGAGGTTCAAATCAAAGGAAGTTAGAGTGTCAGTCCTCTTGTACTTATGTCGGCATTGTGCCTTTTGTATTATATTCGGATCCAATTTCTGTGTTTCATCGTCAATATGAAGGTCCAAGGGATACAGTAAACCTGAAGTGAAGCATCGGAATCTAAAACTGGACTCACAGGAGAGTTTCAAATCATAGAAAGTAAGAGTGTCAGTCCTCTTGTACTTAAGTCGGCATTGTGCATTTTGTATTAAATTCGGATGCAATTTCTGTGTTTCATCGTCAATAGGAAGGTCCAAGGGATACAGTAAACCTGAAGTGAAGCATCGGAATCTAAAACTAGCCTCACAGGAGTGATTCAAATCATAGAAAGTTAGAGTGTCTTTCCTCTTCTACTTAAGTCGGCATTGTGCCTTTTGTATTAATTTCGGATGCAATTTCTGTGTTTCTTCGTCAATAAGAAGGTCCAAGGGATACAGTAAACCTGAAGTAAAGCATCGGAATCTAAAACTGGACTAACAGAAGATGTTCAAATCAGAGAAGGTTAGAGTTTCAGTCCTGTTGTACTTAAGTCGGCATTGTGCGTTTAGTATTAAATTCGGATGCAATTTCTGTGTTTCATCGTCAATAAGATGGTCCAAGGGATACAGTAAAACTTGAAGTGAAGCATCGGAATCTAAAACTGGAATCACAGGAGAGGTTCAAATCATAGAAAGTTAGAGTGTCAGTCCTCTTGTACTTAAGCCGGCATTGTGTCTTTTGTATTAAATTCAGATGCAATTTCTGTGTTTCATCGTCAATAAGAAGGTCCAAGGGATACAGTAAAACTTGAAGTGAAGCATCGGAATCTAAAACTGGACTCACAGGAGAGGTTCAAATCATAGAAACTTAGAGTGTCAGTCCTCTTGTGCTTAAGTCGGCATTGTGCCTTTTGCATTAAATTCGGATGCAATTTCTGTGTATCATCGTCAATAAGAAGGTCCAAGGGATACAGTAAACCTGAAGTGAAGCATCGGAATCCAAAACTTTCCTCACAGGAGTGGTTCAAATCATAGAAAGTTAGAGTGTCTACCCTCTTGTACTTAAGTCGGCATTGTGCCTTTTGTATTAATTTCGGATGCAATTTCTGTGTTTCATCGTCAATAAGAAGGTCCAAGGGATACAGTAAACCTGAAGTGAAGCATCGGAATCTAAAACTGGACTCGCAGGACAGGTTCAAATCATAGAAACTTAGAGTGTCAGTCCTCTTGTACTTAAGTCGGCATTGTGCCTTTTGTATTAATTTCGTTTGCAATTTCTGTGTTTCATCGTCAATAAGAAGGTCCAAGGGATACAGTAAACCTGAAGTGAAGCCTCGGCAACAAAAACTGGACTCACAGGAGAGGTTCAAATCATAGAACGTTAGAGTGTCAGTCCTCTTGTACTTCAGTCGGCATTGTGCCTTTTGCATTAAATTCGGACGCAATTTCTGTGTTTCATCGTCAATAAGAATGTCCAAGGGATACAATAAATCTGAATTGAAGCATCGGAATCTAAAACTGGAATCACAGGAGAGGTTCAAATCATAGATAGTTAGAGTGTCAGTCCTCTTGTACTTAAGCCGGCATTGTGTCTTTTGTATTAAATTCAGATGCAATTTCTGTGTTTCATCGTCAATAGGAAGGTCCAAGGGATACAGTAAACCTGAAGTGAAGCATCGGAATCTAAAACTGGACTCACAGGAGAGGTTCAAATCATAGAAAGTTAGAGTGTCAGTCCTCTTGTACTTAAGTCGGCATTGTGCCTTTTGCATTAAATTCGGATGCAATTTCTGTGTTTCATCGTCAATAAGAAGGTCCAAGGGATACAGTAAACCTGAAGTGAAGCATCGGAATCTAAAACTGACCTCACAGGAGTGGTTCTAATCATACAAAGTTAGAGTGTCTACCCTCATGTACTTAAGTCGGCATTGTGCCTTTTGTATTAAGTTCGGATGCAATTTCTGTGTTTCTTCGTCAATAAGAAGGTCCAAGGGATACAGTAAACCTGAAGTGAAGCATCGGAATCTAAAACTGGACTCGCAGGACAGGTTCAAATCATAGAAACTTAGAGTTTCAGTCCTGTTGTACTTAAGTCGGCATTGTGCCTATTGTATAAAATTCGGATGCAATTTCTGTGTTTCATCGTCAATAAGAAGGTCCAAGGGATACAGTAAAACTTGAAGTGAAGCATCGGAATCTAAAACTGGAATCACAGGAGAGGTTCAAATCATAGAAAGTTAGAGTGTCCGTCCTCTTGTACTTAAGCCGGCATTGTGTCTTTTGTATTAAATTCAGATGCAATTTCTGTGTTTCATCGTCAATAAGAAGGTCCAAGGGATACAGTAAAACTTGAAGTGAAGCATCGGTATCTAAAACTGGACTCACAGGAGAGGTTCAAATCATAGAAACTTAGAGTGTCAGTCCTCTTGTGCTTAAGTCGGCATTGTGCCTTTTGCATTAAATTCGGATGCAATTTCTGTGTTTCATCGTCAATAAGAAGGTCCAAGGGATACAGTAAACCTGAAGTGAAGCATCGGAATCCAAAACTTTCCTCACAGGAGTGGTTCAAATCATAGAAAGTTAGAGTGTCTACCCTCTTGTACTTAAGTCGGCATTGTGCCTTTTGTATTAATTTCGGATGCAATTTCTGTGTTTCATCGTCAATAAGAAGGTCCAAGGGATACAGTAAACCTGAAGTGAAGCATCGGAATCTAAAACTGGACTCGCAGGACAGGTTCAAATCATAGAAACTTAGAGTGTCAGTCCTCTTGTACTTAAGTCGGCATTGTGCCTTTTGTATTAATTTCGTTTGCAATTTCTGTGTTTCATCGTCAAGAAGAGGGTCCAAGGGATACAGTAAACCTGAAGTGAAGCCTCGGCAACAAAAACTGGACTCACAGGAGAGGTTCAAATCATAGAACGTTAGAGTGTCATTCCTCTTGTACTTCAGTCGGCATTGTGCCTTTTGCATTAAATTCGGACGCAATTTCTGTGTTTCATCGTCAATAAGAATGTCCAAGGGATACAATAAATCTGAAGTGAAGCATCGGAATCTAAAACTGGAATCACAGGAGAGGTTCAAATCATAGATAGTTAGACTGTCAGTCCTCTTGTACTTAAGCCGGCATTGTGTCTTTTGTATTAAATTCAGATGCAATTTCTGTGTTTCATCGTCAATAGGAAGGTCCGAGGGATACAGTAAACCTGAAGTGAAGCATCGGAATCTAAAACTGGACTCACAGGAGAGGTTCAAATCATAGAAACTTAGAGTGTCAGTCCTCTTGTGCTTAAGTCGGCATTGTGCCTTTTGCATTAAATTCGGATGCAATTTCTGTGTTTCATCGTCAATAAGAAGGTCCAAGGGATACAGTAAACCTGAAGTGAAGCATCGGAATCCAAAACTTTCCTCACAGGAGTGGTTCAAATCATAGAAAGTTTGAGTGTCTACCCTCTTGTACTTAAGTCGGCATTGTGCCTTTTGTATTAATTTTGGATGCAATTTCTGTGTTTCATCGTCAATAAGAAGGTCCAAGGGATACAGTAAACCTGAAGTAAAGCATCGGAATCTAAAACTGGACTCGCAGGACAGGTTCAAATCATAGAAACTTAGAGTGTCAGTCCTCTTGTACTTAAGTCGGCATTGTGCCTTTTGTATTAATTTCGTTTGCAATTTCTGTGTTTTATCGTCAATAAGAAGGTCCAAGGGATACAGTAAACCTGAAGTGAAGCCTCGGCAACAAAAACTGGACTCACAGGAGAGGTTCAAATCATAGAACGTTAGAGTGTCAGTCCTCTTGTACTTCAGTCGGCATTGTGCCTTTTGCATTAAATTCGGACGCAATTTCTGTGTTTCATCGTCAATATGAATGTCCAAGGGATACAATAAATCTGAAGTGAAGCATCGGAATCTAAAACTGGAATCACAGGAGAGGTTCAAATCATAGATAGTTAGAGTGTCAGTCCTCTTGTACTTAAGCCGGCATTGTGTCTTTTGTATTAAATTCAGATGCAATTTCTGTGTTTCATCGTCAATAGGAGGGTCCAAGGGATACAGTAAACCTGAAGTGAAGCATCGGAATCTAAAACTGAACTCACAGGAGAGGTTCAAATCATAGAAAGTTAGAGTGTCAGTCCTCTTGTACTTAAGTCGGCATTGTGCCTTTTGCATTAAATTCGGATGCAATTTCTGTGTTTCATCGTCAATAAGAAGGTCCAAGGGATACAGTAAACCTGAAGTGAAGCATCGGAATCTAAAACTGACCTCACAGGAGTGGTTCAAATCATACAAAGTTAGAGTGTCTACCCTCTTGTACTTAAGTCGGCATTGTGCCTTTTGTATTAATTTCGGATGCAATTTCTCTGTTTCATCGTCAATAAGAAGGTCCAAGGGATACAGTAAACCTGAAGTGAAGCATCGGAATGTAAAACTGGACTCGCAGGACAGGTTCAAATCATAGAAACTTAGAGTGTCAGTCCTCTTGTACTTAAGTCGGCATTGTGCCTTTTGTATTAATTTCGTTTGCAATTTCTGTGTTTCATCGTCAATAAGAAGGTCCAAGGGATACAGTAATCCTGAAGTGAAGCCTCGGCAACAAAAACTGGACTCACAGGAGAGGTTCAAATCATAGAACGTTAGAGTGTCAGTCCTCTTGTACTTCAGTCGGCATTGTGCGTTTTGTATTAAATTCGGACGCAATTTCTGTGTTTTATCGTCAATAAGAAGGTCCAAGGGATACAGTAAATCTGAAGTGAAGCATCGGAATCTAAAACCGGACTCACAGCAGAGGTTCAAATCATAGAACGTTAGAGTGTCAGTCCTCTTGTACTTAAATCGGCATTGTGTATTTTGTATTAAATTCGGATGCAATTTCAGTGTTTCATCGTCAATAAGAAGGTCCAAGGGATACAGTAAACCTGAAGTGAAGCATCGGAATCTAAAACTGGACTCACAGGAGAGGATCAAATAATAGAAAGTAAGAGTGTCAGTTCTCTTGTACTTAAGTCGGCATTGTGCTTTTTGTATTAAATTCGAATGCGATTTCTGTGTTTCATCGTCAATAAGAAGGTCCAAGGGATACAGTAAACCTGAAGTGAAGCATCGGAATCTAAATCTGGACTCACAGAAGAGGTTCAAATCAGAGAAAGTTAGAGTGTCAGTCCTCTTGTACTTATGTCGGCATTGTGCCTTTTGCATTAAATTCGGATGCAATTTCTGTGTTTCATCGTCAATAAGAAGATCCAAGGGATACAGTAAACCTGAAGTGAAGCATCGGAATCTAAACCTGGACTAACAGGTGAGGTTCATATCATAGAAAGTTAGAGTGTCGGTCCTCTTGTACTTAAATCGGCATTGTGCGTTTTGTATTAAATTCGGATGCAATTGCAGTGTTTCACCGTCAATAAGTAGGTCCAAGGGATACAGTAAACCTGAAGTGAAGCATCGGAATCTAAAACTGGCCTCACAGGAGTGATTCAAATCATAGAAAGTTAGAGTGTCTTTCCTCTTCTACTTAAGTCGGCATTGTGCCTTTTGTATTAATTTCGGATGCAATTTCTGTGTTTCATCGTCAATAAGAAGGTCCAAGGGATACAGTAAACCTGAAGTGAAGCATCGGAATCTAAAACTGGACTCACAGGAGAGGTTCAAATCAGAGAAGGTTAGAGTGTCAGTCCTGTTGTACTTAAGTCGGCATTGTGCCTTTTGTATTAAATTCGGATGCAATTTCTGTGTTTCATCGTCAATAAGAAGGTCCAAGGGATACAGTAAACTTGAAGTGAAGCATCGGAATCTAAAACTGGAATCACAGGAGAGGTTCAAATCATAGAAAGTTAGAGTGTCAGTCCTCTTGTACTTAAGCCGGCATTGTGTCTTTTGTATTAAATTCAGATGCAATTTCTGTGTTTCATCGTCAATAAGAAGGTCAAAGGGATACAGTAAACCTGAAGTGAAGCATCGGAATCTAAAACTGGACTCACAGGAGTGGTTCAAATCATAGAAAGTTAGAGTGTCAGTCCTCTTGTACCTAAGTCGGCACTGTGACTTTTGTATAAAATTCGTATGCAATTTCTGTGTATCATTGTCAATAAGAAGGTCCAAGGGATTCAGTTAACCTGAAGTGAAGCATCGGAAACTAAAACCTGACTCACAGGAGAGGTTCAAATCATAGAAACTTAGAGTGTCAGTCCTCATGTACTTAAGTCGGCATTGTGCCTCTTGTATTAATTTCGGATGCAATTTCTGTGTTTCATCGTCAATAAGAAGGTCCAAGAGATACAGTAAACCTGAAGTGAAGCCTCGGCAACAAAAACTGGACTCACAGACGAGGTTCAAATCATAGAAAGTTAGAGTGTCAGACCTCTTGTACTTAAGTCGGCATTGTGCCTTTTGTATTAAATTCGGACGCAATTTCTGTGTTTCATCGTCAATAAGAAGGTCCAAGAGATACAGTTAATCTGAAGTGAAGCATCGGAATCTAAAACTGTTCTCACAGGAGAGATTCAAATCATAGAAAGTTAGAGTGTCAGTCCTCATGTACTGAAGTCGGCATTGTGCCTTATGTATTAAATTCAGGTGTAATTTCTGTGTTTCATCGTCAAGAAGAAGGTCCAAGGGATACAGTAAACTTGAAGTGAAGCATCGGAATCTAAAACTGGAATCACAGGGGAGTTTCAAATCATAGAAAGTTAGAGTGTCAGTCCACTTGAACTTAAGCCGGCATCGTGCCTTTTGTATTAAATTCGGATGCAATTTCTGTGTTTCATCGTCAATAAGAAGGTCAAAGGGATACAGTAAACCTGAAGTGAAGCATCGGAATCTAAAACTGGAGACACAGGAGAGGTTCAAATCATAGAAAATAAGAGTGTCAGTCCTCTTGTACTTAGGTCGGCATTGTGCCTTTTGTATTAAATTCGGATGCAAGTTCTGTGTTTCATCGTCAATAAGAAGGTCCAAGGGATACAGTAAACCTGAAGTGAAGCATCGGAATCTAAAACTGGCCTCACAGGAGTGATTCAAATCATAGAAAGTTAGAGTGTCTTTCCTCTTCTACTTAAGTCGGCATTTTGCCTTTTGTATTAATTTCGGATGCAATTTCTGTGTTTCATCGTCAATAAGAAGGTCCAAGGGATACAGTAAACCTGAAGTGAAGCATCGGAATCTAATACTGGACTAACAGAAGAGGTTCAAATCAGAGAAGGTTAGAGTTTCAGTCCTGTTGTACATAAGCCGGCATTGTGCCTTTTGTATTAAATTCGGATGCAATTTCTGTGTTTCATCGTCAATAAGAAGGTCCAAGGGATACAGTTAACTTGAAGTGAAGCATCGGAATCCAAAACTGGAATCACAGGAGAGGTTCAAATCATAGAAAGTTAGAGTGTCAGTCCTCTTGTACTTAAGCCGGCATTGTGTCTTTGGTATTAAATTCAGATGCAATTTCTGTGTTTCATCGTCAATAAGAAGGTCCAAGGGATACAGTAAAACTTGAAGTGAAGCATCGGAATCTAAAACTGGACTCACAGGAGAGGTTCAAATCATAGTAACTTAGAGTGTCAGTCCTCTTGTGCTTAAGTCGGCATTGTGCCTTTTGCATTAAATTCGGATGCAATTTCTGTGTTTCATCGTCAATAAGAAGGTCCAAGGGATACAGTAAACCTGAAGTGAAGCATCGGAATCTGAAACTGGACTCGCAGGACAGGTTCAATTCATAGAAACTTAGAGTGTCAGTCCTCTTGTACTTAAGTCGGCATTGTGCCTTTTGTATTAATTTCGTTTGCAATTTCTGTGTTTCATCGTCAATAAGAAGGTCCAAGGGATAAAGTAAACCTGAAGTGAAGCCTCGGCAACAAAAACTGGACTCACAGGAGAGGTTCAAATCATAGAACGTTAGAGTGTCAGTCCTCTTGTACTTCAGTCGGCATAGTGCGTTTTGTATTAAATTCGGACGCAATTTCTGTGTTTCATCGTCAATAAGAAGGTCCAAGGGATACAGTAAATCTGAAGTGAAGCATCGGAATCTAAAACTGGACTCACAGCAGAGGTTCAAATCATAGAAAGTTAGAGTGTCAGTCCACTTGTACTTAAGTCAGCATTGTGCCTTTTGCATTAAATTTGGATGCAATTTATGTGTTTCATCGTCAATAAGAAGGTCCAAGGGATACAGTAAACCTGAAGTGAAGTATCGGAATCTAAAACTGGCCTCACAGGAGTGGTTCAAATCATAGAATGTTAGAGTGTCGGTCCTCTTGTACTTAAATTGGCATTGTGCATTTTGTATTAAATTCGGATGCAATTTCAGTGTTTCATCGTCAATAAGAAGGTCCAAGGGATACAGTAAACTTGAAGTGAAGCATCGGAATCTAAAACTGGACTCACAGGAGAGGTTCAAATCATAGAAACTTAGAGTGTCAGTCCTCTTGTACTTAAGTCGGCATTGTGCCTATTGTATTAATTTCGTTTGTAATTTCTGTGTTTCATCGTCAATAAGAAGGTCCAAGGGATACAGTAAACCTGAAGTGAAGCCTCGGCAACAAAAACTGGACTCACAGGAGAGGTTCAAATCATAGAACGTTAGAGTGTCAGTCCTCTTGTACTTCAGTCGGCATTGTGCCTTTTGTATTAAATTCGGACGCAATTTCTGTGTTTCATCGTAATTAAGAAGGTCCAAGGGATACAGTAAATCTGAAGTGAAGCATCGGAATCTAAAACTGGAATCACAGGAGAGGTTCAAATCATAGAAAGTTAGAGTGTCTGTCCTCTTGTACTTAAGCCGGCATTGTGTCTTTTGTATTAAATTCAGATGCAATTTCTGTGTTTCATCGTCAATAGGAAGGTCCAAGGGATACAGTAAACCTGAAGTGAAGCATCGGAATCTAAAACTGGACTCACAGGAGAGGTTCAAATCATAGAAAGTTAGAGTGTCAGTCCTCTTGTACTTAAGTCGGCATTGTGCCTTTTGCATTAAATTCGGATGCAATTTCTGTGTTTCATCGTCAATAAGAAGGTCCAAGGGATACAGTAAACCTGAAGTGAAGCATCGGAATCTAAAACTGGCCTCACAGGAGTGGTTCAAATCATAGAAAGTTAGAGTGTCTACCCTCTTGTACTTAAGTCGGCATTGTGCCTTTTGTATTAATTTCGGATGCAATTTCTCTGTTTCATCGTCAATAAGAAGGTCCAAGGGATACAGTAAACCTGAAGTGAAGCATCGGAATCTAAAACTGGACTCGCAGGACAGGTTCAATTCATAGAAACTTAGAGTGTCAGTCCTCTTGTACTTAAGTCGGCATTGTGCCTTTTGTATTAATTTCGTTTGCAATTTCTGTGTTTCATCGTCAATAAGAAGGTCCAAGGGATAAAGTAAACCTGAAGTGAAGCCTCGGCAACGAAAACTGGACTCACAGGAGAGGTTCAAATCATAGAACGTTAGAGTGTCAGTCCTCTTGTACTTCAGTCGGCATAGTGCGTTTTGTATTAAATTCGGACGCAATTTCTGTGTTTCATCGTCAATAAGAAGGTCCAAGGGATACAGTAAATCTGAAGTGAAGCATCGGAATCTAAAACTGGACTCACAGCAGAGGTTCAAATCATAGAAAGTTAGAGTGTCAGTCCACTTGTACTTAAGTCAGCATTGTGCCTTTTGCATTAAATTCGGATGCAATTTATGTGTTTCATCGTCAATAAGAAGGTCCAAGGGATACAGTAAACCTGAAGTGAAGTATCGGAATCTAAAACTGGCCTCACAGGAGTGGTTCAAATCATAGAATGTTAGAGTGTCGGTCCTCTTGTACTTAAATTGGCATTGTGCATTTTGTATTAAATTCGGATGCAATTTCAGTGTTTCATCGTCAATAAGAAGGTCCAAGGGATACAGTAAACTTGAAGTGAAGCATCGGAATCTAAAACTGGACTCACAGGAGAGGATCAAATAATAGAAAGTAAGAGTGTCAGTTCTCTTGTACTTAAGTCGGCATTGTGCTTTTTGTATTAAATTCGGATGCGATTTCTGTGTTTCATCGTCAATAAGAAGGTCCAAGGGAAACAGAAAACCTGAAGTGAAGCATGGGAATCTAAATCTGGACTCACAGAAGAGGTTCAAATCAGAGAAATTTAGAGTGTCAGTCCTCTTGTACTTATGTCGGCATTGTGCCTTTTGTATTAAATTCGGATGCAATTTCTGTGTTTCATCGTCAATAAGAAGGTCCAAGGGATACAGTAAACCTGAAGTGAAGCATCGGAATCTAAACCTGGACTAACAGGTGAGGTTCATATCATAGAAAGTTAGAGTGTCGGTCCTCTTGTACTAATTCGGCATTGTGCCTTTTGTATTAAATTCGGATGCAAATTCAGTGTTTCATCGTCAATAAGAATGTCCAAGGGATACAGTAAACATGAAGTGAAGCATCGGAATCTAAAATTGGACTCACAGGAGCGTTCAAATAATAGAAAGTAAGAGTGTCAGTTCTCTTGCACTTAAGTCGGCATTGTGCCTTTTGTATTAAATGCGGATGCAATTTCTGTGTTTCATCGTCAATAAGAAGGTCCAAGGGAAACAGTAAACCTGAAGTGAAGCATCGGAATCTAAAACTGGAATCGCAGGAGAGGTTCAAATCAAAGAAAGTTAGAGTGTCAGTCCACTTGTACTTAAGTCGGCATTGTGCCTTTTGTATTAAATTCGGATGCAATTTCTGTGTTTCATCGTAAATAAGAAGGTCCAAGGGATACAGCAAATCTGAAGTGAAGCATCGGAATCCAAAACTGGAATCACAGGAGAGGTTCAAATCATAGAAAGTTAGAGTGTCAGTCCTCTTGTACTTAAGCCGGCATTGTGTCTTTTGTATTAAATTCAGATGCAATTACTGTGTTTCATCGTCAATAAGAAGGTCCAAGGGATACAGTAAAACTTGAAGTGAAGCATCGGAATCTAAAACTGGACTCACAGGAGAGGTTCAAATCATAGAAACTTAGAGTGTCAGTCCTCTTGTGCTTAAGTCGGCATTGTGCCTTTTGCATTAAATTCGGATGCAATTTCTGTGTTTCATCGTCAATAAGAAGGTCCAAGGGATACAGTAAACCTGAAGTGAAGCATGGGAATCTAAAACTGGCCTCACAGGAGTGGTTCAAATCATAGAAAGTTAGAGTGTGTACCCTCTTGTACTTAAGTCGGCATTGTGCCTTTTGTATTAATTTCGGATGCAATTTCTCTGTTTCATCGTCAATAAGAAGGTCCAAGGGATACAGTAAACCTGAAGTGAAGCATCGGAATCTAAAACTGGACTCGCAGGACAGGTTCAATTCATAGAAACTTAGAGTGTCAGTCCTCTTGTACTTAAGTCGGCATTGTGCCTTTTGTATTAATTTCGTTTGCAATTTCTGTGTTTCATCGTCAATAAGAAGGTCCAAGGGATAAAGTAAACCTGAAGTGAAGCCTCGGCAACAAAAACTGGACTCACAGGAGAGGTTCAAATCATAGAACGTTAGAGTGTCAGTCCTCTTGTACTTCAGTCGGCATTGTGCGTTTTGTATTAAATTCGGACGCAATTTCTGTGTTTCATCGTCAATAAGAAGGTCCAAGGGATACAGTAAATCTGAAGTGAAGCATCGGAATCTAAAACTGGACTCACAGCAGAGGTTCAAATCATAGAAAGTTAGAGTGTCAGTCCACTTGTACTTAAGTCAGCATTGTGCCTTTTGCATTAAATTCGGATGCAATTTATGTGTTTCATCGTCAATAAGAAGGTCCAAGGGATACAGTAAACCGGAAGTGAAGCATCGGAATCTAAAACTGGCCTCACAGGAGTGGTTCAAATCATAGAATGTTAGAGTGTCAGTCCTCTTGTACTTAAATTGGCATTGTGCATTTTGTATTAAATTCGGATGCAATTTCAGTGTTTCATCGTCAATAAGAAGGTCCAAGGGATACAGTAAACTTGAAGTGAAGCATCGTAATCTAAAACTGGACTCACAGGAGAGGATCAAATAATAGTAAGTAAGAGTGTCAGTTCTCTTGTACTTAAGTCGGCATTGTGCTTTTTGTATTAAATTCGGATGCGATTTCTGTGTTTCATCGTCAATAAGAAGGTCCAAGGGAAACAGAAAACCTGAAGTGAAGCATGGGAATCTAAATCTGGACTCACAGAAGAGGTTCAAATCAGAGAAATTTAGAGTGTCAGTCCTCTTGTACTTATGTCGGCATTGTGCCTTTTGTATTAAATTCGGATGCAATTTCTGTGTTTCATCGTCAATAAGAAGGTCCAAGGGATACAGTAAACCTGAAGTGAAGCATCGGAATCTAAACCTGGACTAACAGGTGAGGTTCATATCATAGAAAGTTAGAGTGTCGGTCCTCTTGTACTTAAATCGGCATTGTGCCTTTTGTATTAAATTCGGATGCAATTTCAGTGTTTCATCGTCAATAAGAATGTCCAAGGGATACAGTAAACATGAAGTGAAGCATCGGAATCTAAAATTGGACTCACAGGAGCGTTCAAATAATAGAAAGTAAGAGTGTCAGTTCTCTTGCACTTAAGTCGGCATTGTGCCTTTTGTATTAAATGCGGATGCAATTTCTGTGTTTCATCGTCAATAAGAAGGTCCAAGGGAAACAGTAAACCTGAAGTGAAGCATCGGAATCTAAAACTGGAATCACAGGAGAGGTTCAAATCAAAGAAAGTTAGAGTGTCAGTCCACTTGTACTTAAGTCGGCATTGTGCCTTTTGTATTAAATTCGGATGCAATTTCTGTGTTTCATCGTCAATAAGAAGGTCCAAGGGATACAGTAAACTTGAAGTGAAGCATCGGAATCCAAAAGTGGAATCACAGGAGAGGTTCAAATCATAGAAAGTTAGAGTGTCAGTCCTCTTGTACTTAAGCCGGCATAGTGTCTTTTGTATTAAATTCAGATGCAATTTCTGTGTTTCATCGTCAATAAGAAGGTCCAAGGGATACAGTAAACCTGAAGTGAAGCCTCGGCAACAAAAACTGGACTCACAGGAGAGGTTCAAATCATAGAACGTTAGAGTGTCAGTCCTCTTGTACTTCAGTCGGCATTGTGCCTTTTGTATTAAATTCGGATGCAATTTCTGTGTTTCATCGTCAATAAGATGGTCCAAGGGATACAGTAAACTTGAAGTGAAGCATCGGAATCCAAAACTGGAATCACAGGAGAGGTTCAAATCATAGAAAGTTAGAGTGTCAGTCCTCTTGTACTTAAGCCGGCATTGTGTCTTTTGTATTAAATTCAGATGCAATTTCTGTGTTTCATCGTCAATAAGAAGGTCCAAGGGATACAGTAAAACTTGAAGTGAAGCATCGGAATCTAAAACTGGACTCACAGGAGAGGTTCAAATCATAGTAACTTAGAGTGTCAGTCCTCTTGTGCTTAAGTCGGCATTGTGCCTTTTGCATTAAATTCGGATGCAATTTCTGTGTTTCATCGTCAATAAGAAGGTCCAAGGGATACAGTAAACCTGATGTGAAGCATCGGAATCTAAAACTTTCCCCACAGGAGTGGTTCAAATCATAGAAAGTTAGAGTGTCTACCCTCTTGTACTTAAGTCGGCATTGTGCCTTTTGTATTAATTTCGGATGCAATTTCTGTGTTTCATCGTCAATAAGAAGGTCCAAGGGATACAGTAAACCTGAAGTGAAGCATCGGAATCTGAAACTGGACTCGCAGGACAGGTTCAAATCATAGAAACTTAGAGTGTCATTCCTCTTGTACTTAAGTCGGCATTGTGCCTTTTGTATTAATTTCGTTCGCAATTTCTGTGTTTCATCGTCAATAAGAAGGTCCAAGGGATACAGTATACCTGAAGTGAAGCCTCGGCAACAAAAACTGGACTCACAGGAGAGGTTCAAATCATAGAACGTTAGAGTGTCAGTCCTCTTGTACTTCAGTCGGCATTGTGCCTTTTGTATTAAATTCGGACGCAATTTCTGTGTTTCATCGTCAATAAGAAGGTCCAAGGGATACAGTAAATCTGAAGTGAAGCATCGGAATCTAAAACTGGAATCACAGGAGGGGTTCAAATCATAGAAAGTTAGAGTGTCAGTCCCCTTGTACTTAAGCCGGCATTGTGTCTTTTGTATTAAATTCAGATGCAATTTCTGTGTTTCATCGTCAATAGGAAGGTCCAAGGGATACAGTAAACCTGAAGTGAAGCATCGGAATCTAAAACTGGACTCACAGGAGAGGTTCAAATCATAGAAAGTTAGAGTGTCAGTCCTCTTGTACTTAAGTCGGCATTGTGCTTTTTGCATTAAATTCGGATGCAATTTCTGTGTTTCATCGTCAATAAGAAGGTCCAAGGGATACAGTAAACCTGAAGTGAAGCATCGGAATCTAAAACTGGCCTCACAGGAGTGGTTCAAATCATAGAAAGTTAGAGTGTCTACCCTCTTGTACTTAAGTCGGCATTGTGCATTTTGTATTAATTTCCGATGTAATTTCTCTGTTTCATCGTCAATAAGAAGGTCCAAGGGATACAGTAAACCTGAAGTGAAGCATCGGAATCTAAACCTGGACTAACAGGTGAGGTTCATATCATAGAAAGTTAGAGTGTCGGTCCTCTTGTACTAATTCGGCATTGTGCCTTTTGTATTAAATTCGGATGCAATTTCAGTGTTTCATCGTCAATAAGAATGTCCAAGGGATACAGTAAACATGAAGTGAAGCATCGGAATCTAAAATTGGACTCACAGGAGCGTTCAAATAATAGAAAGTAAGAGTGTCAGTTCTCTTGCACTTAAGTCGGCATTGTGCCTTTTGTATTAAATGCGGATGCAATTTCTGTGTTTCATCGTCAATAAGAAGGTCCAAGGGAAACAGTAAACCTGAAGTGAAGCATCGGAATCTAAAACTGGAATCACAGGAGAGGTTCAAATCAAAGAAAGTTAGAGTGTCAGTCCACTTGTACTTAAGTCGGCATTGTGCCTTTTGTATTAAATTCGGATGCAATTTCTGTGTTTCATCGTCAATAAGAAGGTCCAAGGGATACAGTAAACTTGAAGTGAAGCATCGGAATCCAAAACTGGAATCACAGGAGAGGTTCAAATCATAGAAAGTTAGAGTGTCAGTCCTCTTGTACTTAAGCCGGCATTGTGTCTTTTGTATTAAATTCAGATGCAATTACTGTGTTTCATCGTCAATAAGAAGGTCCAAGGGATACAGTAAAACTTGAAGTGAAGCATCGGAATCTAAAACTGGACTCACAGGAGAGGTTCAAATCATAGAAACTTAGAGTGTCAGTCCTCTTGTGCTTAAGTCGGCATTGTGCCTTTTGCATTAAATTCGGATGCAATTTCTGTGTTTCATCGTCAATAAGAAGGTCCAAGGGATACAGTAAACCTGAAGTGAAGCATGGGAATCTAAAACTGGCCTCACAGGAGTGGTTCAAATCATAGAAAGTTAGAGTGTCTACCCTCTTGTACTTAAGTCGGCATTGTGCCTTTTGTATTATTTTCGAATGCAATTTCTCTGTTTCATCGTCAATAAGAAGGTCCAAGGGATACAGTAAACCTGAAGTGAAGCATCGGAATCTAAAACTGGACTCGCAGGACAGGTTCAATTCATAGAAACTTAGAGTGTCAGTCCTCTTGTACTTAAGTCGGCATTGTGCCTTTTGTATTAATTTCGTTTGCAATTTCTGTGTTTCATCGTCAATAAGAAGGTCCAAGGGATAAAGTAAACCTGAAGTGAAGCCTCGGCAACAAAAACTGGACTCACAGGAGAGGTTCAAATCATAGAACGTTAGAGTGTCAGTCCTCTTGTACTTCAGTCGGCATTGTGCGTTTTGTATTAAATTCGGACGCAATTTCTGTGTTTCATCGTCAATAAGAAGGTCCAAGGGATACAGTAAATCTGAAGTGAAGCATCGGAATCTAAAACTGGACTCACAGCAGAGGTTCAAATCATAGAAAGTTAGAGTGTCAGTCCACTTGTACTTAAGTCAGCATTGTGCCTTTTGCATTAAATTCGGATGCAATTTATGTGTTTCATCGTCAATAAGAAGGTCCAAGGGATACAGTAAACCGGAAGTGAAGCATCGGAATCTAAAACTGGCCTCACAGGAGTGGTTCAAATCATAGAATGTTAGAGTGTCAGTCCTCTTGTACTTAAATTGGCATTGTGCATTTTGTATTAAATTCGGATGCAATTTCAGTGTTTCATCGTCAATAAGAAGGTCCAAGGGATACAGTAAACTTGAAGTGAAGCATCGTAATCTAAAACTGGACTCACAGGAGAGGATCAAATAATAGAAAGTAAGAGTGTCAGTTCTCTTGTACTTAAGTCGGCATTGTGCTTTTTGTATTAAATTCGGATGCGATTTCTGTGTTTCATCGTCAATAAGAAGGTCCAAGGGAAACAGAAAACCTGAAGTGAAGCATGGGAATCTAAATCTGGACTCACAGAAGAGGTTCAAATCAGAGAAATTTAGAGTGTCAGTCCTCTTGTACTTATGTCGGCATTGTGCCTTTTGTATTAAATTCGGATGCAATTTCTGTGTTTCATCGTCAATAAGAAGGTCCAAGGGATACAGTAAACCTGAAGTGAAGCATGGGAATCTAAACCTGGACTAACAGGTGAGGTTCATATCATAGAAAGTTAGAGTGTCGGTCCTCTTGTACTAATTCGGCATTGTGCCTTTTGTATTAAATTCGGATGCAATTTCAGTGTTTCATCGTCAATAAGAATGTCCAAGGGATACAGTAAACATGAAGTGAAGCATCGGAATCTAAAATTGGACTCACAGGAGCGTTCAAATAATAGAAAGTAAGAGTGTCAGTTCTCTTGCACTTAAGTCGGCATTGTGCCTTTTGTATTAAATGCGGATGCAATTTCTGTGTTTCATCGTCAATAAGAAGGTCCAAGGGAAACAGTAAACCTGAAGTGAAGCATCGGAATCTAAAACTGGAATCACAGGAGAGGTTCAAATCAAAGAAAGTTAGAGTGTCAGTCCACTTGTACTTAAGTCGGCATTGTGCCTTTTGTATTAAATTCGGATGCAATTTCTGTGTTTCATCGTCAATAAGAAGGTCCAAGGGATACAGTAAACTTGAAGTGAAGCATCGGAATCCAAAACTGGAATCACAGGAGAGGTTCAAATCATAGAAAGTTAGAGTGTCAGTCCTCTTGTACTTAAGCCGGCATTGTGTCTTTTGTATTAAATTCAGATGCAATTACTGTGTTTCATCGTCAATAAGAAGGTCCAAGGGATACAGTAAAACTTGAAGTGAAGCATCGGAATCTAAAACTGGACTCACAGGAGAGGTTCAAATCATAGAAACTTAGAGTGTCAGTCCTCTTGTGCTTAAGTCGGCATTGTGCCTTTGTCATTAAATTCGGATGCAATTTCTGTGTTTCATCGTCAATAAGAAGGTCCAAGGGATACAGTAAACCTGAAGTGAAGCATGGGAATCTAAAACTGGCCTCACAGGAGTGGTTCAAATCATAGAAAGTTAGAGTGTCTACCCTCTTGTACTTAAGTCGGCATTGTGCCTTTTGTATTATTTTCGAATGCAATTTCTCTGTTTCATCGTCAATAAGAAGGTCCAAGGGATACAGTAAACCTGAAGTGAAGCATCGGAATCTAAAACTGGACTCGCAGGACAGGTTCAATTCATAGAAACTTAGAGTGTCAGTCCTCTTGTACTTAAGTCGGCATTGTGCCTTTTGTATTAATTTCGTTTGCAATTTCTGTGTTTCATCGTCAATAAGAAGGTCCAAGGGATAAAGTAAACCTGAAGTGAAGCCTCGGCAACAAAAACTGGACTCACAGGAGAGGTTCAAATCATAGAACGTTAGAGTGTCAGTCCTCTTGTACTTCAGTCGGCATTGTGCGTTTTGTATTAAATTCGGACGCAATTTCTGTGTTTCATCGTCAATAAGAAGGTCCAAGGGATACAGTAAATCTGAAGTGAAGCATCGGAATCTAAAACTGGACTCACAGCAGAGGTTCAAATCATAGAAAGTTAGAGTGTCAGTCCACTTGTACTTAAGTCAGCATTGTGCCTTTTGCATTAAATTCGGATGCAATTTATGTGTTTCATGGTCAATAAGAAGGTCCAAGGGATACAGTAAACCGGAAGTGAAGCATCGGAATCTAAAACTGGCCTCACAGGAGTGGTTCAAATCATAGAATGTTAGAGTGTCAGTCCTCTTGTACTTAAATTGGCATTGTGCATTTTGTATTAAATTCGGATGCAATTTCAGTGTTTCATCGTCAATAAGAAGGTCCAAGGGATACAGTAAACTTGAAGTGAAGCATCGTAATCTAAAACTGGACTCACAGGAGAGGATCAAATAATAGAAAGTAAGAGTGTCAGTTCTCTTGTACTTAAGTCGGCATTGTGCTTTTTGTATTAAATTCGGATGCGATTTCTGTGTTTCATCGTCAATAAGAAGGTCCAAGGGAAACAGAAAACCTGAAGTGAAGCATGGGAATCTAAATCTGGACTCACAGAAGAGGTTCAAATCAGAGAAATTTAGAGTGTCAGTCCTCTTGTACTTATGTCGGCATTGTGCCTTTTGTATTAAATTCGGATTCAATTTCTGTGTTTCATCGTCAATAAGAAGGTCCAAGGGATACAGTAAACCTGAAGTGAAGCATCGGAATCTAAACCTGGACTAACAGGTGAGGTTCATATCATAGAAAGTTAGAGTGTCGGTCCTCTTGTACTTAAATCGGCATTGTGCCTTTTGTATTAAATTCGGATGCAATTTCAGTGTTTCATCGTCAATAAGAATGTCCAAGGGATACAGTAAACATGAAGTGAAGCATCGGAATCTAAAATTGGACTCACAGGAGCGTTCAAATAATAGAAAGTAAGAGTGTCAGTTCTCTTGCACTTAAGTCGGCATTGTGCCTTTTGTATTAAATGCGGATGCAATTTCTGTGTTTCATCGTCAATAAGAAGGTCCAAGGGAAACAGTAAACCTGAAGTGAAGCATCGGAATCTAAAACTGGAATCACAGGAGAGGTTCAAATCAAAGAAAGTTAGAGTGTCAGTCCACTTGTACTTAAGTCGGTATTATGCCTTTTGTATTAAATTCGGATGCAATTTCTGTGTTTCATCGTCAATAAGAAGGTCCAAGGGATACAGTAAACTTGAAGTGAAGCATCGGAATCCAAAAGTGGAATCACAGGAGAGGTTCAAATCAGAGAAAGTTAGAGTGTCAGTCCTCTTGTACTTAAGCCGGCATAGTGTCTTTTGTATTAAATTCAGATGCAATTTCTGTGTTTCATCGTCAATAAGAAGGTCCAAGGGATACAGTAAACCTGAAGTGAAGCCTCGGCAACAAAAACTGGACTCACAGGAGAGGTTCAAATCATAGAACGTTAGAGTGTCAGTCCTCTTGTACTTCAGTCGGCATTGTGCCTTTTGTATTAAATTCGGATGCAATTTCTGTGTTTCATCGTCAATAAGATGGTCCAAGGGATACAGTAAACTTGAAGTGAAGCATCGGAATCCAAAACTGGAATCACAGGAGAGGTTCAAATCATAGAAAGTTAGAGTGTCAGTCCTCTTGTACTTAAGCCGGCATTGTGTCTTTTGTATTAAATTCAGATGCAATTTCTGTGTTTCATCGTCAATAAGAAGGTCCAAGGGATACAGTAAAACTTGAAGTGAAGCATCGGAATCTAAAACTGGACTCACAGGAGAGGTTCAAATCATAGTAACTTAGAGTGTCAGTCCTCTTGTGCTTAAGTCGGCATTGTGCCTTTTGCATTAAATTCGGATGCAATTTCTGTGTTTCATCGTCAATAAGAAGGTCCAAGGGATACAGTAAACCTGATGTGAAGCATCGGAATCTAAAACTTTCCCCACAGGAGTGGTTCAAATCATAGAAAGTTAGAGTGTCTACCCTCTTGTACTTAAGTCGGCATTGTGCCTTTTGTATTAATTTCGGATGCAATTTCTGTGTTTCATCGTCAATAAGAAGGTCCAAGGGATACAGTAAACCTGAAGTGAAGCATCGGAATCTGAAACTGGACTCGCAGGACAGGTTCAAATCATAGAAACTTAGAGTGTCATTCCTCTTGTACTTAAGTCGGCATTGTGCCTTTTGTATTAATTTCGTTCGCAATTTCTGTGTTTCATCGTCAATAAGAAGGTCCAAGGGATACAGTATACCTGAAGTGAAGCCTCGGCAACAAAAACTGGACTCACAGGAGAGGTTCAAATCATAGAACGTTAGAGTGTCAGTCCTCTTGTACTTCAGTCGGCATTGTGCCTTTTGTATTAAATTCGGACGCAATTTCTGTGTTTCATCGTCAATAAGAAGGTCCAAGGGATACAGTAAATCTGAAGTGAAGCATCGGAATCTAAAACTGGAATCACAGGAGGGGTTCAAATCATAGAAAGTTAGAGTGTCAGTCCCCTTGTACTTAAGCCGGCATTGTGTCTTTTGTATTAAATTCAGATGCAATTTCTGTGTTTCATCGTCAATAGGAAGGTCCAAGGGATAGAGTAAACCTGAAGTGAAGCATCGGAATCTAAAACTGGACTCACAGGAGAGGTTCAAATCATAGAAAGTTAGAGTGTCAGTCCTCTTGTACTTAAGTCGGCATTGTGCTTTTTGCATTAAATTCGGATGCAATTTCTGTGTTTCATCGTCAATAAGAAGGTCCAAGGGATACAGTAAACCTGAAGTGAAGCATCGGAATCTAAAACTGGCCTCACAGGAGTGGTTCAAATCATAGAAAGTTAGAGTGTCTACCCTCTTGTACTTATGTCGGCATTGTGACTTTTGTATTAATTTCGGATGTAATTTCTCTGTTTCATCGTCAATAAGAAGGTCCAAGGGATACAGTAAACCTGAAGTGAAGCATCG
>NW_025725336.1:22500-27500 GCF_021461395.2 Schistocerca americana | reverse complement strand
GATAGAGCCATCAGAATACAGATAATGTATACAACTGTCCGTATACATGCTGAAAGACTCTGCTCACAATCACAACCACACGTCAGCCACACACCCTTATCACGCACTACTCTCTGCCTGTAACACGCACACAGACAATATGTAAGCACCAGCATGGAACAACACCCAGTGCATCCTCTCCGCCACATTAGACAATCCACACTGTCATAACCAGACTGGGAGGTCCACTCAGAAAACAGAATATCCCACCCACCCGACAACCACCATTGCTCAGCCAAGCCACCAACACCCACACATGTCCTACACAGGGGTGCACCCAACATCACAATACTGCCTCCTCTCACAGCACACAAACAATGGCAGGAATGAAAGACACAGGTCTGCCACAAGCATGGAATGAGAGCGCCGCCTGTCATGAGCCAAAGGTGCATCCTGACGTGGCAAATCAGATGATGCCGCAGGCATCCACTTACTATAATCACAATCAACAAACCGGCCGCCCCGCCCCGCCCCCCATTAAACCTTTCCTTACAACAATGTGTACCTTAACCTAACCTATATCGTACCGTAACCTAACCTATATCGTACCGTAACCTAACCTATGTCGTACCGTAACCTAACCTATGTCGTACCGTAACCTAACCTATGTCGTACCGTAACCTAACCTATGTCGTACCGTAACCTAACCTATGTCGTACCGTAACCTAACCTATGTCGTACCGTAACCTAACCTATGTCGTACCGTAACCTAACCTATGTCGTACCGTAACCTAACCTATGTCGTACCGTAACCTAACCTATGTCGTACCGTAACCTAACCTATGTCGTACCGTAACCTAACCTATGTCGTACCGTAACCTAACCTATGTCGTACCGTAACCTAACCTATGTCGTACCGTAACCTAACCTATGTCGTACCTTAACCTAACCTATGTCGTACCTTAACCTACCCTATGTCGTACCTTAACCTAACCTATGTCGTACCTTAACCTAACCTATGTCGTACCTTAACCTAACCTATGTCGTACCTTAACCTAACCTATGTCGTACCTTAACCTAACCTATGTCGTACCTTAACCTAACCTATGTCGTACCTTAACCTAACCTATGTCGTACCTAACCTAACCTATGTCGTACCTTAACCTAACCTATGTCGTACCTTAACCTAACCTATGTCGTACCTTAACCTAACCTATGTCGTACCTTAACCTAACCTATGTCGTACCTTAACCTAACCTATGTCGTACCTTAACCTAACCTATGTCGTACCTTAACCTAACCTATGTCGTACCTTAACCTAACCTATGTCGTACCTTAACCTAACCTATGTCGTACCTTAACCTAACCTATGTCGTACCTTAACCTAACCTATGTCGTACCTTAACCTAACCTATGTCGTACCTTAACCTAACCTATGTCGTACCTTAACCTAACCTATGTCGTACCTTAACCTAACCTATGTCGTACCTTAACCTAACCTATGTCGTACCTTAACCTAACCTATGTCGTACCTTAACCTAACCTATGTCGTACCTTAACCTAACCTATGTCGTACCTTAACCTAACCTATGTCGTACCTTAACCTAACCTATGTCGTACCTTAACCTAACCTATGTCGTACCTTAACCTAACCTATGTCGTACCTTAACCTAACCTATGTCGTACCTTAACCTAACCTATGTCGTACCTTAACCTAACCTATGTCGTACCTTAACCTAACCTATGTCGTACCTTAACCTAACCTATGTCGTACCTTAACCTAACCTATGTCGTACCTTAACCTAACCTATGTCGTACCCTTAACCTAACCTATGTCGTACCTTAACCTAACCTGTATTGCGCCTTAACCTAACCTGTATTGCGCCTTAACGTAACCTGTATTGCGCCTTAACGTAACCTGTATTGCGCCTTAACGTAACCTGTATTGCGCCTTAACGTAACCTGTATTGCGCCTTAACGTAACCTGTATTGCGCCTTAACGTAACCTGTATTGCGCCTTAACGTAACCTGTATTGCGCCTTAACGTAACCTGTATTGCGCCTTAACGTAACCTGTATTGCGCCTTAACGTAACCTGTATTGCGCCTTAACGTAACCTGTATTGCGCCTTAACGTAACCTGTATTGCGCCTTAACGTAACCTGTATTGCGCCTTAACGTAACCTGTATTGCGCCTTAACGTAACCTGTATTGCGCCTTAACGTAACCTGTATTGCGCCTTAACGTAACCTGTATTGCGCCTTAACGTAACCTGTATTGCGCCTTAACGTAACCTGTATTGCGCCTTAACGTAACCTGTATTGCGCCTTAACGTAACCTGTATTGCGCCTTAACGTAACCTGTATTGCGCCTTAACGTAACCTGTATTGCGCCTTAACGTAACCTGTATTGCGCCTTAACGTAACCTGCATTGCGCCTTAACGTAACCTGCATTGCGCCTTAACGTAACCTGTATTGCGCCTTAACGTAACCTGCATTGCGCCTTAACGTAACCTGCATTGCGCCTTAACGTAACCTGTATTGCGCCTTAACGTAACCTGTATTGCGCCTTAACGTAACCTGTATTGCGCCTTAACGTAACCTGTATTGCGCCTTAACGTAACCTGTATTGCGCCTTAACGTAACCTGTATTGCGCCTTAACGTAACCTGTATTGCGCCTTAACGTAACCTGTATTGCGCCTTAACGTAACCGATATTGCGCCTTAACGTAACCTATATTGCGCCGTAACGTAACCTATATTGCGCCGTAACGTAACCCACATTGCCCCTTAACGTAACCTATATTGCGCCGTAACGTAACCTATATTGCGCCGTAACGTAACCCACATTGCCCCTTAACGTAACCCACATTGCCCCTTAACGTAACCCACATTGCCCCTTAACGTAACCCAACACACGTTGGGCCTTAACCCAACACACGTTGGGCCTTAACCCAACACACGTTGGGCCTTAACCCAACACACGTTGGGCCTTAACCCAACACACGTTGGGCCTTAACCCAACACACGTTGGGCCTTAACCCAACACACGTTGGGCCTTAACCTGCTCTGTAATTGTCATACGACGCGTTAAATTAGTGTAGTGTTGCCTAACTGCAACCCCCGCAATATAGTTTGCTACTCGCACTGCCCGGTCCCCAGTGTATCGCTTCATGTTAAACACCTTGCAGCTATACACTGTAATGTGGATGGCAGCAGGACGTACATGCTCAATGCCCTTTGCAGTTGTTCATTGGCATTTGCAGTTGTTCATTGGCATTCGCATGGCGAAGCACTTAGCCTACGCTGTGGTACGGCCTGTGTCAACTGTCCGCTGATGTTGTACGTCCAAATCACACACTGTACTGCACATTGGTCCTCATGTACTGAATGATACATCGTGGTACATGTGACCGTACAACGACTGCGCCAACAACGGCGAACCATGCGGTCCAAATGTTGTGCACTCAGCTACGTGTCGTCTCCCTATAAGAGCTGGATTGCAGTGTGGTATGCCCTGGATGGCGATCAGCATGAGCCGTCTGTTGATGTAGTGGCGCGTGTTGTCAGACGTAGTCGTCTCTTCTCACACACCGTGATAGCACGGTGCACTGCGTTCCACATCTGCGACATGCGACAGAGGCCGGTTGACAGTCGTTCGCGCAATGGACATCGCATACGTACGGGGGCCACCTTCCACGTGTTCGCTAAGCGTGGACATGTTGTTGCGTGTATGTGGGCAGACAGTGTGTCGTGACACCTGACACAGGCATGCAACAATCGTTGAATTTGCAAATGGCGATGGACGCCTACGTTTGCTGGTGACGTTACGCAAATGAACAACTGGTAAACCGTTGTGGTGCGGTTGTTCTCGCTAGGGGTGAATCAGTGATGGCGACGATCGGTTGAGCTACCAACCGGTTGTTGCAGCGATACCCACCATGCCCACGAACGTGAATGGCATGTGGGTGTGAAGCGATACGCGGCGGTGGCTGGGTGGGACCGTCCCCGGCCGGTGAGGGGGGGCCTCCCGGCGTGTTGGCCGTGCGGTGCGTGGGCGCACGCGCTACAGCCGGCTGGTGGGGGCGGCCAGTGGCAGGCGCGCCGGCCGACGGAGGCGGCAGGCGGCGCAGCTGCGCGCCGGCGCACCCTGCACGCGGCGCCGTGCGGCCAAAGTAGGTCCTCGCGGGCCCGGTGCGAAGCGCGGTGGACATCTGCAGTGTGCTGGTCCGATTGAGGACTGTGTGCGCTGAGGATGCGCCGCCGCCCGGCGCTCGGCGCCGCGACGCCGTCTGCTGCTCGGTCGCCTCTGCGGTTCTCGCAGGTGGTTTGTATCGCAGCTGTGCGGACGTGTTGGCGCGTGCGCTGTGCTGGGAGAGTTCGCTTCGGCACCCAAGTGGGGCTTTTGTCCTTCTGTGGCGCTGGCGTTGGAGCTGCCGGTCACCGTAGGTGGCGCGTGTTGTCTCCCGCCGGCAATGCCACGACAGCACGCTCCCGGGCCTCTGTCGGCAGCGGCAAGCTCAGTTGGGAGCACGGGTGGTCGCACCTAAAGCGTCTACTCGCCAAACTCCGGGCGATTGCGCCTCTCTCGAACCCGACCAAGTACTTAGGACGGCGCTGCGCGCCGCCGGGACCTGAGAGGGTTTCGAGGTGTATGGTGCAGGGGAGCTCAGCCTCCTCCTGTTTGCAGAATAATTGAGCGGACGCTTGCGTGTTCGCGCGGGCCCCCGGGACACACTCCCGGGCGGCCGGCTGCTCAGCTCTAGTTGACGCAGCTCCCTGGTTGATCCTGCCAGTAGTCATATGCTTGTCTCAAAGATTAAGCCATGCATGTCTCAGTACAAGCCGCATTAAGGTGAAACCGCGAATGGCTCATTAAATCAGTTATGGTTCCTTAGATCGTACCCACGTTACTTGGATAACTGTGGTAATTCTAGAGCTAATACATGCAAACAGAGTCCCGACCAGAGATGGAAGGGACGCTTTTATTAGATCAAAACCAATCGGTCGGCTCGTCCGGTCC
>NW_025725336.1:15000-17500 GCF_021461395.2 Schistocerca americana | reverse complement strand
TCCGCCTTAGCGTGCTCCTCCGGGGGCGCGCGGGTGCGCGGATTCTCTTCGGCCGCCATTCAACGATCAACTCAGAACTGGCACGGACTGGGGGAATCCGACTGTCTAATTAAAACAAAGCATTGCGATGGCCCTAGCGGGTGTTGACGCAATGTGATTTCTGCCCAGTGCTCTGAATGTCAACGTGAAGAAATTCAAGCAAGCGCGGGTAAACGGCGGGAGTAACTATGACTCTCTTAAGGTGGCCAAGTGGCGGCGGTGTGGCTGCATCCGGACTTGGCTTTTCGAAGTGCGGTCTTGATGTAGTCGTGCTGCTGCTGCGAGGTGCCTTCCTTGGGTTATAGTTACAGGGAGAGTGATGCGCAATACATGGGCCTAGCCCTCTTAGCCTCTCCTCTCCTGCGGTCTTCTCCCCTTCTCGTGGGCCCGCTGATTTTAGCAGAGTGGAAGACCGCACCAGGGGCTTGGGGGGGTTACCAGCCCCCCCTCGCACTATCCCTTTTTTTAGTTGGGGGCAGTAACCAGAGAAAAAGTGGTAGCCCTTCCGCTGAAGGTGCCACCCCAACTCCCCCAGCACCTAGCCGGCCAACCGGCCGTGCCGAAAATCTTGTAACTGTTGCAGCTGTATACGCCTGTAGTGAGTGCCACCGCAGCTTCACCACCAAAAACGGTCTCGGGGTCCATCGCCGCCGCCAACACCTTGCGGCCGCCAACGCGGAGATCGTCACGGAGAGGCATCGCGCGAGGTGGACGGAGGAAGAAGTCCTGTCGCTCGCCAAGGCAGAGGCCGAACTGTTCCTCGAGAGGGACGCCCGGTTCTTCTTTGTAAATCAAGAGCTCATCAGGATGTTCCCCGACCGAACGCTTGAGGCAATCAAGTGCCGACGGCGGCAAGCTGCCCACAAGCAGCTTGTCCGCCAATTCATGGAGGCGCTTGAGATCGGTCGGGGGGAAGAGCCGGCGTCCCGCCGGGGAGCGGCGAGCCCGCTGCCTGACGCGGGCGAGGCCGCTGCGCCGCCCGTCGACGCAGCCGAGGACTTCGCGGCCGACACCACCGGGCCGCCGCCGGAGGGGCCGACTGACGCCGCCATCTGGGAGCATCTGGCGGGGCTACCCGCTTCCGCCCAGCGTTTCTCTGCCCTGGATCGTGTCATCGGTCTGGGGCGGGGCACGCCGCCCGATGTCATCCTGGGCATGCTCCCGGATGCCCTTGCGTCGGTCGGGTCCAGAGGGGAGAGATCGATCACCAGGACACAGCGGCCGCGCCAACCATCGAAGCGGCCGCCTGCCGCGCCGCCGACGCAGAAGCGCAAGCGGCGCCGCTGGGAGTACGCGAGAACGCAGGATGCCTTCCGACGGTCGCGTGCGCGTTGCGTGCGCGGCCTCTTGGATGGCACCCTGCTCCAGCCGCCACCTGCCATCCCTGGTCTGCTGGACTTCTGGGCGGACCTCTTCACCAAGAAGCCCATCTCCACCGCGGGCTTCATTCGTGACCGCCTCCTCCCGCACTCAGAGCCTGTCGCTCTCGAGTGCATATGGGGGCCGGTCACACGTGAGGAGGTCGCCGCCGCGTTGCCGCCCAGGGGATCAGCAGCCGGGCCGGACGGCCTTACCCCAGCGGAGTTGCGGCGCCTGCCGCACGAAGTCCTGGTGAAAGTGATGAATCTCTTCCTTCTGGCCCGCGCCCTTCCGGAACGCCTGCTTCGCGCGCGGACGTCCCTTCTCCCGAAAACGGCTGCACCAACATCCCCCGCTGACTTTCGCCCCATTACGGTCTGCTCGGTGTTGGCGCGGACCTTTCACAAGGTTCTCGCGTCACGCCTGATGCGCGCTTGTGCTGTGGACGAACGTCAGCGGGCATTCATCCCTCGGGATGGGATGTTGGAAAATACCTTCATCTTAGACACTGCTCTCACCGACGCAGTTCGCTCCTGCCGCTCTGTCTTTGTGGCATCGATCGACGTATCTAAGGCATTCGATTCGGTAGATCATGCTGCCCTTCGCCCCGTGCTGAAGGCGCATGGCCTGCCGGATTGCTTTGTCGAGTATGTCGAGCGGTGCTACGAGGGCAGCACGACAGTGATAGCGGACGGCGCCGGCGTGGGCGTGTCTGTGCAGCCAGCACGGGGCGTTCGCCAGGGCGATCCCCTCTCCCCCCTCCTGTTCAACTTTGCGGTGGACTACGTTTTAGGCCAACTGCCCTCCCACATCGGAGCTCGGATCCTCGGTCGCAGAGTCAACGCTGCGGCCTTTGCAGATGACGTCTTGCTGTTTGCAGCGACCCCGAGGGGCTTGCAGTCCCTCATCGACGCAGCTACCGCAGCCCTCGCCCACCTGGGGCTGCAGATCAACGCCCGGAAGTGTTTCACCCTCGCCTTAGTCGCGTCAGGGCGCGAGAAGAAGGTGAAGGTGGACAGCAATGTCACCTTCACAGCAGGCAATACCACCATGCCTGCCCTGCGTGTGGGTGAAACCTTCCGGTACCTGGGGCTGCAATTTT
>NW_025725336.1:7500-10000 GCF_021461395.2 Schistocerca americana | reverse complement strand
TCGTACCGTAACCTAACCTATGTCGTACCGTAACCTAACCTATGTCGTACCGTAACCTAACCTATGTCGTACCGTAACCTAACCTATGTCGTACCGTAACCTAACCTATGTCGTACCGTAACCTAACCTATGTCGTACCGTAACCTAACCTATGTCGTACCGTAACCTAACCTATGTCGTACCGTAACCTAACCTATGTCGTACCGTAACCTAACCTATGTCGTACCGTAACCTAACCTATGTCGTACCGTAACCTAACCTATGTCGTACCTTAACCTAACCTATGTCGTACCTTAACCTACCCTATGTCGTACCTTAACCTAACCTATGTCGTACCTTAACCTAACCTATGTCGTACCTTAACCTAACCTATGTCGTACCTTAACCTAACCTATGTCGTACCTTAACCTAACCTATGTCGTACCTTAACCTAACCTATGTCGTACCTTAACCTAACCTATGTCGTACCTTAACCTAACCTATGTCGTACCTTAACCTAACCTATGTCGTACCTTAACCTAACCTATGTCGTACCTTAACCTAACCTATGTCGTACCTTAACCTAACCTATGTCGTACCTTAACCTAACCTATGTCGTACCTTAACCTAACCTATGTCGTACCTTAACCTAACCTATGTCGTACCTTAACCTAACCTATGTCGTACCTTAACCTAACCTATGTCGTACCTTAACCTAACCTATGTCGTACCTTAACCTAACCTATGTCGTACCTTAACCTAACCTATGTCGTACCTTAACCTAACCTATGTCGTACCTTAACCTAACCTATGTCGTACCTTAACCTAACCTATGTCGTACCTTAACCTAACCTATGTCGTACCTTAACCTAACCTATGTCGTACCTTAACCTAACCTATGTCGTACCTTAACCTAACCTATGTCGTACCTTAACCTAACCTATGTCGTACCTTAACCTAACCTATGTCGTACCTTAACCTAACCTATGTCGTACCTTAACCTAACCTATGTCGTACCTTAACCTAACCTATGTCGTACCTTAACCTAACCTATGTCGTACCTTAACCTAACCTATGTCGTACCTTAACCTAACCTATGTCGTACCTTAACCTAACCTATGTCGTACCTTAACCTAACCTATGTCGTACCTTAACCTAACCTGTATTGCGCCTTAACCTAACCTGTATTGCGCCTTAACGTAACCTGTATTGCGCCTTAACGTAACCTGTATTGCGCCTTAACGTAACCTGTATTGCGCCTTAACGTAACCTGTATTGCGCCTTAACGTAACCTGTATTGCGCCTTAACGTAACCTGTATTGCGCCTTAACGTAACCTGTATTGCGCCTTAACGTAACCTGTATTGCGCCTTAACGTAACCTGTATTGCGCCTTAACGTAACCTGTATTGCGCCTTAACGTAACCTGTATTGCGCCTTAACGTAACCTGTATTGCGCCTTAACGTAACCTGTATTGCGCCTTAACGTAACCTGTATTGCGCCTTAACGTAACCTGTATTGCGCCTTAACGTAACCTGTATTGCGCCTTAACGTAACCTGTATTGCGCCTTAACGTAACCTGTATTGCGCCTTAACGTAACCTGTATTGCGCCTTAACGTAACCTGTATTGCGCCTTAACGTAACCTGTATTGCGCCTTAACGTAACCTGTATTGCGCCTTAACGTAACCTGCATTGCGCCTTAACGTAACCTGCATTGCGCCTTAACGTAACCTGTATTGCGCCTTAACGTAACCTGCATTGCGCCTTAACGTAACCTGCATTGCGCCTTAACGTAACCTGTATTGCGCCTTAACGTAACCTGTATTGCGCCTTAACGTAACCTGTATTGCGCCTTAACGTAACCTGTATTGCGCCTTAACGTAACCTGTATTGCGCCTTAACGTAACCTGTATTGCGCCTTAACGTAACCTGTATTGCGCCTTAACGTAACCTGTATTGCGCCTTAACGTAACCGATATTGCGCCTTAACGTAACCTATATTGCGCCGTAACGTAACCTATATTGCGCCGTAACGTAACCCACATTGCCCCTTAACGTAACCTATATTGCGCCGTAACGTAACCTATATTGCGCCGTAACGTAACCCACATTGCCCCTTAACGTAACCCACATTGCCCCTTAACGTAACCCACATTGCCCCTTAACGTAACCCAACACACGTTGGGCCTTAACCCAACACACGTTGGGCCTTAACCCAACACACGTTGGGCCTTAACCCAACACACGTTGGGCCTTAACCCAACACACGTTGGGCCTTAACCCAACACACGTTGGGCCTTAACCCAACACACGTTGGGCCTTAACCTGCTCTGTAATTGTCATACGACGCGTTAAATTAGTGTAGTGTTGCCTAACTGCAACCCCCGCAATATAGTTTGCTACTCGCACTGCCCGGTCCCCAGTGTATCGCTTCATGTTAAACACCTTGCAGCTATACACTGTAATGTGGATGGCAGCAGGACGTACATGCTCAATGCCCTTTGCAGTTGTTCATTGGCA
>NW_025725335.1:0-34753 GCF_021461395.2 Schistocerca americana | reverse complement strand
CGAAGGCTACACTCCATGCGAAGGCTACACACCATGCGAAGGCTACACTCCATGCGAAGGCTACACTCCATGCGAAGGCTACACTCCATGCAAAGGCTACACTCCATGCGAAGGCTACACTCCATGCGAAGGCTACACTCCATGCAAAGGCTACACTCCATGCAAAGGCTACACTCCATGCAAAGGCTACACTCCATGCAATGGCTACACTCCATGCAAAGGCTACACTCCATGCAATGGCTACACTCCATGCAAAGGCTACACTCCATGCGAAGGCTACACTCCATGCGAAGGCTGCACTCTGTTCGAGGGCTGCACTCTGTTCGAGGGCTGCACTCTGTGTGAAACCTGCTGCACTGCATGCAAAGACTGAACTCTGTGCGAAGGGTGTACTCCGTGTGGAGGCTACATTTTCTGCGAAATGTGTACTCCTAGTGACGGCTGCACTCCATGCAGAGACTACACTCCATGTGGAGGCTGCACTCCCTGCGGAGGCTGCACTCAATGTGAACGTTGCAGTCATTGAGAAGGCTACAGTCATTGAAAGTCTCACTCTTTGCAAGGGCTGCACTCCTTAAAAATTCTGCACACCTTGCAAAGTCTTTACACACTGTTATTACTGCATAGTCTGATTTCATCACTCCTATTAAGTGAGAAGATCTTTGTGGACGTCATGCAGTGTAAGGACTGCAAACCATGTCCAAGCATCATGACGTGTAGGCAGTACACCTTGTGCGATAACTCTCTTAATGAAATAATCCCAGATTGTGAGGAAGTTAATTTAAGAAAGAGACATGTTGCTACAGGTAGAGGAGCATACATTCTGATATCAGTCGCACTTGTCAGCGCACCTCACAGCTCACCATGAAAGGGAAGCACAGCTACCAGGGGCAACACACATTCGAAAGACAGTACAGATTGTGAGAGACTACACTGATGGGAGATGGCACATACTATTAGGAAGTGACTCTATTGAAGGACAGAACGTGAAGCGTGGACACCACTCCTTTTGAGGGCAGCATCCCTACTGAGGACAGCGCATTATGTGAGGACAGAACATCTTGGGATGGTAGAACCACACAATGTGAGCTCAGCTTGCTCTGCAAGGTGGGCTTGTCATGCATTGTATGTGAGTACAGCACAGCTTGCAAGGATGGCACACCTCGCGAAGACGGCACACCAAGCGAGGACGGCACACCAAGCGAGGACGGCACACCAAGCGAGGACGGCACACCAAGCGAGGACGGCACACCAAGCGAGGACGGCACACCAAGCGAGGACGGCACACCAAGCGAGGACGGCACACCAAGCGAGGACGGCACACCTTGCGAGGACGGCACACCTTGCGAGGACGGCACACCAAGCGAGGACGGCACACCAAGCGAGGACGGCACACCAAGCGAGGACGGCACACCAAGCGAGGACGGCACACCAAGCGAGGACGGCACACCTTGCGCGGACGGCACACCTTGCGCGGACGGCACACCTTGCGCGGACGGCACACCTTGCGCGGACGGCACACCTTGCGCGGACGGCACACCTTGCGCGGACGGCACACCTTGCGCGGACGGCACAGCTTGCGAGGACGGCACACCTTGCGAGGACGGCACACCTTGCGAGGACGGCACACCTTGCGAGGACGGCACACCTTGCGAGGACGGCACACCTTGCGAGGACGGCACACCTTGCGAGGACGGCACACCAAGCGAGGACGGCACACCAAGCGAGGACGGCACACCATTCGAGGACGGCACTCCATTCGAGGACGGCACACCATTCGAGGACGACACACCATTCGAGGACGGCACACCATTCGAGGACGGCACACCATTCGAGGACGGCACACCATTCGAGGATGGCACATCATTCGAAGATGGCACACCATGTGAGGATGGCACACCATGCAGGGACAGCACACCTCACAAGCACTGCACACTTAGTGAAGACTGCACACCTGTGAAGTTAGGATGCCTTGTGAAGACAGCTCGCCCTGCAAAGACACCTTCAGAACACAAGACACCAATAAAATTGCACACCTACTGAGTACATCAAGTGTTAAGAAGATGGCAGATATGCAGGGGACAGCTCACTTTAGGCAGTCCGCACACCTTAAAGGGAGAGCACATGTTGGAATGAGAGGACATTTTATAAGGGAGGCTTACCCCATGAGGAGAGAATGCCTTGTAATGTTAGTACACTGTGTGGGGATAGGACAATATATGAAGATGGCATATTTTGTGAAAAATTATGTGTTCCAATGACTGCATGCCTTCTGATTGCTGCACTCATTATGAGGTTAGCACATGTTGGCAGTACAGCTCACCATGTGGGGGGCAGAATAATTTTCATGGACAGCACAACCAGTGAGGACAGCTCACCTTGCACAGAATGCACACCCCTTGCAAGGACAAAACAGCCCGCAAGGAAAGGACATCTTTCGAGGACAACACACCTTGTGCAGCAGCATACTTTTTGAGGACGGCGTATCTTATGAGAACAGCAAATATTTTCAGGACCGTTAAAGAAGCGAGGACAGAACACCATATTAAGGTACAACATGTTGGGAGGAAAAACACATTTTCTGATAAGTGCATATTGTGCCATGCCATTCCTGCTCACCTTATGATGAGTGCAAAATCTGTGAGGACAGTACAGCTTACATTGACGGCACAGATATTGACACCGGCAATCCTCACAATGACAGAACATGTAGTTAGTGTATCTGACCTTGTGAACACAGCATACTTTTTGATGACAGCACAGCACACATTGCAAGGACAGCACACCTTGTGTGGGAAGCACACCTTGCGGGGACAGCACAATTTGTGGGGACAGCGCAATTTGCGAGGACAGCACAACTTGTGAGGACAGCACAAGTTGACAGTGCTGCACAAGTTGCGAGTACAGCACAACTTGTGAGGACAGCACAAGTTGACAGTACTGCACAAGTTGCGAGTACAGCACAACTTGCGAGGACAGCACAGCTTGAAAGGACAGCACAGCTTGAGAGGACAGCACAGCTTGCGAGGACAGCACAGGTTGCAAGGACAGCACAGCTTGCGAGGACAACAAACTTTTTGATTAACCTAGTGGATGCCATTACTCTAGTACGTTCAGTAACTGTTTCATTTGCAGCAACCTTAATGTATATAGTAACACTTGCATGTACAGATACACTAAAATGAATAGGAAGAACTTCACATTCAGCGGTTTTACCTGATAGAACATGAATAGTGTGTGCTGCAACTCTTGCATGCACAGTATCTCTAATGTACAGAGTAAGTGTTGGGTAAGCAGTCACTTCTCCATGCAAGGTAACTCTTGCAAGTTGAGTAACAGATGCTTTTGCAATCCTCACAATGACAGAACACGTAGTTAGTGTATGTGACCTTGTGAACACAGCATACTTTGAGGACAGCACAGCACACATTGCAAGGACAGCACACCTTGCGAGGGAAGCACACCTTGTGGGGACAGTAAAAGTTGCGAGAACAACACAGCTTGCGAGGACAGCACAGCTTGCGAGGACAGCACAGCTTGCGAGGACAGCACAGCTTGCGAGGACAGCTCAACTTGAGAGGACAGCACAACTTGAGAGGACAGCACAGCTTGCGAGGACAGCACAGCTTGCGAGGACAGCTCAACTTGAGAGGATAGCTCAACTTGAGTGGATAGCTTAACTTGAGAGGATAGCTCAACTTGAGAGGATAGCTCAACTTGAGAGGATAGCTCAACTTGAGAGGATAGCTCAACTTGAGAGGATAGCTCAACTTGAGAGGATAGCTCAACTTGAGAGGACAGCACAACTTGAGAGGACAGCTCAACTTGAGAGGGCAGCTCAACTTGAGATGGCAGCTCAACTTGAGAGGGCAGCTCAACTTGAGAGGGCAGCTCAACTTCAGTGTACAGCCCAACTTGAGAGGAAATCTCAACCTGAGAGGACACCTCAACCTGAGAGGACAGCTCAACTTGAGAGGACAGTCCATCTGTATAGGACAGCTCAACTGTAGAGGACAGCTCAACTTGAGAGGACAGCTCAACTTGAGAGGACAGCACAACTTGCGAAGGCAGCACAACTTGCGAGGACAGCAAAGCTTGCGAGGACAGCAAAGCTTGTGAGGACAGCAAAGCTTGTGAGGACAGCAAAGCTTGTGAGGACAGCACAGCTTGCGAGGACAGCACAGCTTGTGAGGACAGCACAGCTTGCGAGGACAGCACAGTTAGCGAGGACAGCACAGCTTGCGAGGACAGCACAGCTTGCGAGGACAGCACAGCTTGCGGAGACAGCACAGCTTGAGAGGACAGCACAGCTTGCGAGGTCAGCACACCTTGCGAGGGCAGCACACCTTGCGAGGACAGCATAGCTTGCGAGGACAGCACAGCTTGCGAGGAGAGCACAGCTTGTGAGAACAGCTCAGCTTGCGAGGTCAGCACAGCTTGCGAGGACAGCACAGCTTGTGAGGACAGCACAGCTTGCGAGGGCGGCACAGCTTGCGAGGACGGCACAGCTTACAAAGACGGCACAGCTTGCGAGGACAGCACAGCTTGCGAGGACAGCACAGCTTGCGAGGACAACACAGGTTGTGGGGACAGCACAGCTTGCGTGGACAGCACAGGTTGCGAGGACAGCACGGCTTGCGAGGACAGCACGGCTTGCGAGGACAGCACAGCTTGCGAGGACAGCACAGCTTGCGAGGACAGCACAGCTTGCGAGCTCAGCACAGCTTGCGAGGACAGCACAGCTTGCGAGGACAGCACAGCTTGCGAGGACAGCACAGCTTGCGAGGACAGCACAGCTTGCGAGGACAGGACAACTTGCGAGGACAGCACAGCTTGCGAGGACAGCACAGCTTGCGAGGACAGCACAGCTTGCGAGGTCAGCACACCTTGCGAGGGCAGCACACCTTGCCAGGACAGCACAGCTTGCGAGGACAGCACAGCTTGCGAGGAGAGCACAGCTTGCGAGGACAGCTCAGCTTGCGAGGTCAGCACAGCATGCGAGGACAGCACAGCTTGCGAGGACAGCACAGCTTGCGAGGACGGCACAGCTTGCGAGGACGGCACAGCTTACAAAGACGGCACAGCTTGCGAGGACAGCACAGCTTGCGAGGACAGCACAGCTTGCGAGGACAACACAGGTTGCGGGGACAGCACAGCTTGCGTGGACAGCACAGGTTGCGAGGACAGCATTACTTGAGAGGACAGCTCAACTTGAGAGGACAGCTCAACTTTGGAGGACAGCTCAACATAAGAGGGCAGCTCAACTTGAGAGGGCAGCTCAACTTGAGAGGGCAGCTCAACTTGAGAGGGCAGCTCAACTTGTGAGGACAGCTGAACTTGAGAGGGCAGCACAACTTGCGAGGACTGCACAACTTGCAAGAACAGCAAAGGTCGCGAGGACAGCAAAGCTTGCGAGGACAGCAAAGCTTGCGAGGACAGCAAAAGTCGCAAGGACAGCACGGCTCGCGAGGACAGCACAGCTTGCGAGGAGAGCACAGCTTGCGAGGACAGCACAAATTGGGAGGACAGCACAGCTTTCGAGGACAGCACAGCTTGCGATGACAGCACAACTTGCGAGGACAGCACGGCTTGCGAGGACAGCTCAACTTGAGAGGACAGCTCAACTTGAGAGGACAGCTCAGCTTTGGAGGACAGCTCAACATAAGAGGGCAGCTCAACTTGAGAGGACAGCTCAACTTGAGAGGACAGCTCAACTTGAGAGGACAGCTCAACTTGAGAGGACAGCACTACTTGAGAGGAAAGCACAACATGCGAAGACAGCAAAGCTTGCGAAGACAGCACGGCCGGCGAGGACAGCACGGCTTGCGAGGACAGCAAGGCTTGCGATGACAGCACAGCTTGCGAGGACAGTACAGCTTGCGAGGACAGCGCAGCTTGCGAGGACAGCACAGCTTGCGAGGACAGCACAGCTAACGCGGACAGCACAGCTTGCGAGGACAGCACAGCTTGCGAGGACAGCACAGCTTGCGAGGACAGCACAGCTTGCGAGGACGGCACAGCTTGCGAGGACGGCACAGCTTACAAAGACGGCACAGCTTGCGAGCACAGCACAGCTTGCGAGGACAGCACAGCTTGCGAGGACAACACAGGTTGCGGGGACAGCACAGCTTGCGTGGACAGCACAGGTTGCGAGGACAGCACGGCTTGCGAGGACAGCACAGCTTGCGAGGACAGCACAGCTTGCGAGGACAGCATAGCTTGCGAGGACAGGACAGCTTGCGAGGACAGCACAGCTTGTGAGGATGGCACAGCTTGCGAGGATGGCACAGCTTGCAAGGACATCACAGCTTGCGAGGACAGCTCAACTTGAGAGGACAGCTGAAATTGAGAGGACAGCTCAACTTGAGAGGACAGCTCAACTTCAGAGGACAGCAAAACTTGAGAGGACTGCTCAACTTGAGAGGGCTGCTCAGCTTCAGAGGGCAGCTCAACTAGAGAGGGCAGCTCAACTTGAGAGGGCAGCTCAACTTGAGAGGGCAGCTCAACTTGAGAGGGCAGCTCAACTTCAGTGTACAGCTCAACTTGAGAGGAAATCTCAACCTGAGAGGACACCTCAACCTGAGAGGACAGCTCAACTTGAGAGGACAGCACAACTTACAAGGACAGGAAAGCTTGCGAGGACAGCAAAGCTTGTGAGGACAGCAAAGCTTGTGAGGACAGCACGGCTTGCGAGGACAGCAAGGCTTGCGTGGACAGCACGGCTTCCGAGGACAGCACGGCTTGCAAGGACAGCACGGCTTGTGAGGACAGCACACCTGGCGAGGACAGCACGGCTTGCAAGGACAGCACGGCTTGCGAGGACAGCACAGCTTGCGAGGAGAGCACAGCTTGCGAGGACAGCACAGCTTGGGAGGACAGCACAGCTTTCGAGGACAGCACAGCTTGCGATGACAGCACAACTTGCGAGGACAGCACGGCCTTCGAGGACAGCTCAACTTGAGAGGACAGCTCAACTTGAGAGGACAGCTCAACTTGAGAGGACAGCTCAACTTGAGAGGACAGCTCAACTTGACAGGACAGCTTAAATTGAGAGGACAGCTCAACTTGAAAGGGCAGCTCAACTTGAGAGGACAGCTCATCTAGCGAGGACAGCTCATCTGAAGAGGACAGCTCAACATCAGAGGACAGCTAAACTTGAAGGAGAGGTCAACTTGAGAGGACATCTCAACTTGAGAGGACAGTTCAACTTGAGAGGACAGCTTAACTTGAGGGGACAGCTCAACTTGAGAGGACAGCTCAACTAGAGAAGGCAGCTCATCTTAAGAGGACAGCTCAACTTGAGGGGACAGCTCAACTTGGGAGGGCAGCTCAACTTGAGAGGGCAGCTCAACTTGAGAGGGCAGCTCAACTTGAGATGGCAGCTCAACTTGAGAGGGCAGCTCAACTTGAGAGGGCAGCTCAACTTCAGTGTACAGCCCAACTTGAGAGGAAATCTCAACCTGAGAGGACACCTCAACCTGAGAGGACAGCTCAACTTGAGAGGACAGTCCATCTGTTTAGGACAGCTCAACTGTAGAGGACAGCTCAACTTGAGAGGACAGCTCAACTTGAGAGGACAGCACAACTTGCGAAGGCAGCACAACTTGCGAGAACAGCAAAGCTTGTGAGGACAGCAAAGCTTGTGAGGACAGCAAAGCTTGTGAGGACAGCACAGCTTGCGAGGACAGCACAGCTTGCGAGGACAGCACAGCTTGCGAGGACAGCACAGCTTGCGAGGACAGCACAGCTTGCGAGGACAGCACAGCTTGCGAGCTCAGCACAGCTTGCGAGGACAGCACAGCTTGCGAGGACAGCACAGCTTGCGAGGACAGCTTAGCTTGCGAGGACAGCACAGCTTGCGAGGACAGCACAGCTAGCGAGGACAGCACAGCTTGCGAGGACAGCACAGCTTGCGAGGACAGCACAGCTTGCGAGGACAGCACAGCTTGCGAGGACAGCACAGCTTGCGAGGTCAGCACACCTTGCGAGGGCAGCACACCTTGCGAGGGCAGCACAGCTTGCGAGGACAGCACAGCTTGCGAGGAGAGCACAGCTTGCGAGAACAGCTCAGCTTGCGAGGTCAGCACAGCTTGCGAGGACAGCACAGCTTGTGAGGACAGCACAGCTTGCGAGGACGGCACAGCTTGCGAGGACGGCACAGCTTACAAAGACGGCACAGCTTGCGAGGACAGCACAGCTTGCGAGGACAGCACAGCTTGCGAGGACAACACAGGTTGCGGGGACAGCACAGCTTGCGTTGACAGCACAGGTTGCGAGGACAGCACGGCTTGCGAGGACAGCACGGCTTGCGAGGACAGCACAGCTTGCGAGGACAGCACAGCTTGCGAGGACAGCATAGCTTGCGGGGACAGCACAGCTTGCGAGCTCAGCACAGCTTGCGAGGACAGCACAGCTTGCGAGGACAGCACAGCTTGCGAGGACAGCACAGCTTGCGAGGACAGCATAGCTTGCGAGGACAGCACAACTTGCGAGGACAGCACAGCTTGCGAGGACAGCACAGGTTGCGAGGACAGCACAGCTTGCTAGGTCAGCACACCTTGCGAGGGCAGCACACCTTGCGAGGACAGCACAGCTTGCGAGGACAGCACAGCTTGCGAGGAGAGCACAGCTTGCGAGGATAGCTCAGCTTGCGAGGTCAGCACAGCTTGCGAGGACAGCACAGCTTGCGAGGACAGCACAGCTTGCGAGGACGGCACAGCTTGCGAGGACGGCACAGCTTACAAAGACGGCACAGCTTGCGAGGACACACAGCTTGCGAGGACAGCACAGCTTGCGAGGACAACACAGGTTGCGGGGACAGCACAGCTTGCGTGGACAGCACAGGTTGTGAGGACAGCACGGCTTGCGAGAACAGCACGGCTTGCGAGGACAGCACAGCTTGCGAGGACAGCACAGCTTGCGAGGACAGCATAGCTTGCGAGGACAGCACGGCTTGCGAGGACAGCACAGCTTGCGAGGAGGGCTCAGCTTGCGAGGACGGCACAGCTTGCGAGGACAGGAAAGCTTGCGAGGACAGCAAAGCTTGTGAGGACTGCAAAGCTTGTGAGGACAGCACGGCTTGCGAGGACAGCAAGGCTTGCGTGGACAGCACACCTTGCGAAGGCTGCACTCCTTGCAAAGGCTGGACTCCTTGCAAAGGCTGCACACCTTGCGAAGGCTGCACTCCTTGCGAAGGCTGCACTCCTTGCGAAGGCTGCACTCCTTGCAAAGGCTGCACTCCTTGTGAAGGCTGCACGCCTTGCGAAGGCAGCACTCCGAGAAAAGGGTGCACTCCAAGCGAAGGCTGCACTCCGAGCGAAGGTTGCACTCCGAGCAAAGGTTGCACTCCGAGCAAAGGTTGCACTCTGAGCAAGGATTGTACTCCGTGCGAAGGTTGCACTCCGAGCAACGGTTGCACTCCATCCAAAGGCTGCACTCCATGCGAAAACTGCATTTCATTCGAAGGCTGCACCCCGTGCATACGCTGCATCCTGTGCAAAGAATGCACTCTGTGCAAAGGCTGTGCTCCTTACGTTGGCTGCACTTCTTGCGAACGCTGCACTCCGTTCGAAGGCTGCACACAGTGCGATGGTTGCACTTCATGGGAAGGCTGCACTCCATGCGAATGCTGCACTCCATGCGAAGGCTGCACTCCATGCTAAGGCTGCACTCCATGCGAAGGCTGCACTCCATGCGAAGGCTGCACTCCATGCAAAGGCTGCACTCCATGCGCAGGCTACACTCCATGCGAAGGCTACACTCCATGCGAAGGCTACACTCCATGCGAAGGCTACACACCATGCGAAGGCTACACTCCATGCGAAGGCTACACTCCATGCGAAGGCTACACTCCATGCAAAGGCTACACTCCATGCGAAGGCTACACTCCATGCGAAGGCTACACTCCATGCAAAGGCTACACTCCATGCAAAGGCTACACTCCATGCAAAGGCTACACTCCATGCAATGGCTACACTCCATGCAAAGGCTACACTCCATGCAATGGCTACACTCCATGCAAAGGCTACACTCCATGCGAAGGCTACACTCCATGCGAAGGCTGCACTCTGTTCGAGGGCTGCACTCTGTTCGAGGGCTGCACTCTGTGTGAAACCTGCTGCACTGCATGCAAAGACTGAACTCTGTGCGAAGGGTGTACTCCGTGTGGAGGCTACATTTTCTGCGAAATGTGTACTCCTAGTGACGGCTGCACTCCATGCAGAGACTACACTCCATGTGGAGGCTGCACTCCCTGCGGAGGCTGCACTCAATGTGAACGTTGCAGTCATTGAGAAGGCTACAGTCATTGAAAGTCTCACTCTTTGCAAGGGCTGCACTCCTTAAAAATTCTGCACACCTTGCAAAGTCTTTACACACTGTTATTACTGCATAGTCTGATTTCATCACTCCTATTAAGTGAGAAGATCTTTGTGGACGTCATGCAGTGTAAGGACTGCAAACCATGTCCAAGCATCATGACGTGTAGGCAGTACACCTTGTGCGATAACTCTCTTAATGAAATAATCCCAGATTGTGAGGAAGTTAATTTAAGAAAGAGACATGTTGCTACAGGTAGAGGAGCATACATTCTGATATCAGTCGCACTTGTCAGCGCACCTCACAGCTCACCATGAAAGGGAAGCACAGCTACCAGGGGCAACACACATTCGAAAGACAGTACAGATTGTGAGAGACTACACTGATGGGAGATGGCACATACTATTAGGAAGTGACTCTATTGAAGGACAGAACGTGAAGCGTGGACACCACTCCTTTTGAGGGCAGCATCCCTACTGAGGACAGCGCATTATGTGAGGACAGAACATCTTGGGATGGTAGAACCACACAATGTGAGCTCAGCTTGCTCTGCAAGGTGGGCTTGTCATGCATTGTATGTGAGTACAGCACAGCTTGCAAGGATGGCACACCTCGCGAAGACGGCACACCAAGCGAGGACGGCACACCAAGCGAGGACGGCACACCAAGCGAGGACGGCACACCAAGCGAGGACGGCACACCAAGCGAGGACGGCACACCAAGCGAGGACGGCACACCAAGCGAGGACGGCACACCAAGCGAGGACGGCACACCTTGCGAGGACGGCACACCTTGCGAGGACGGCACACCAAGCGAGGACGGCACACCAAGCGAGGACGGCACACCAAGCGAGGATGGCACACCAAGCGAGGACGGCACACCAAGCGAGGACGGCACACCTTGCGCGGACGGCACACCTTGCGCGGACGGCACACCTTGCGCGGACGGCACACCTTGCGCGGACGGCACACCTTGCGCGGACGGCACACCTTGCGCGGACGGCACACCTTGCGCGGACGGCACAGCTTGCGAGGACGGCACACCTTGCGAGGACGGCACACCTTGCGAGGACGGCACACCTTGCGAGGACGGCACACCTTGCGAGGACGGCACACCTTGCGAGGACGGCACACCTTGCGAGGACGGCACACCAAGCGAGGACGGCACACCAAGCGAGGACGGCACACCATTCGAGGACGGCACTCCATTCGAGGACGGCACACCATTCGAGGACGACACACCATTCGAGGACGGCACACCATTCGAGGACGGCACACCATTCGAGGACGGCACACCATTCGAGGATGGCACATCATTCGAAGATGGCACACCATGTGAGGATGGCACACCATGCAGGGACAGCACACCTCACAAGCACTGCACACTTAGTGAAGACTGCACACCTGTGAAGTTAGGATGCCTTGTGAAGACAGCTCGCCCTGCAAAGACACCTTCAGAACACAAGACACCAATAAAATTGCACACCTACTGAGTACATCAAGTGTTAAGAAGATGGCAGATATGCAGGGGACAGCTCACTTTAGGCAGTCCGCACACCTTAAAGGGAGAGCACATGTTGGAATGAGAGGACATTTTATAAGGGAGGCTTACCCCATGAGGAGAGAATGCCTTGTAATGTTAGTACACTGTGTGGGGATAGGACAATATATGAAGATGGCATATTTTGTGAAAAATTATGTGTTCCAATGACTGCATGCCTTCTGATTGCTGCACTCATTATGAGGTTAGCACATGTTGGCAGTACAGCTCACCATGTGGGGGGCAGAATAATTTTCATGGACAGCACAACCAGTGAGGACAGCTCACCTTGCACAGAATGCACACCCCTTGCAAGGACAAAACAGCCCGCAAGGAAAGGACATCTTTCGAGGACAACACACCTTGTGCAGCAGCATACTTTTTGAGGACGGCGTATCTTATGAGAACAGCAAATATTTTCAGGACCGTTAAAGAAGCGAGGACAGAACACCATATTAAGGTACAACATGTTGGGAGGAAAAACACATTTTCTGATAAGTGCATATTGTGCCATGCCATTCCTGCTCACCTTATGATGAGTGCAAAATCTGTGAGGACAGTACAGCTTACATTGACGGCACAGATATTGACACCGGCAATCCTCACAATGACAGAACATGTAGTTAGTGTATCTGACCTTGTGAACACAGCATACTTTTTGATGACAGCACAGCACACATTGCAAGGACAGCACACCTTGTGTGGGAAGCACACCTTGCGGGGACAGCACAATTTGTGGGGACAGCGCAATTTGCGAGGACAGCACAACTTGTGAGGACAGCACAAGTTGACAGTGCTGCACAAGTTGCGAGTACAGCACAACTTGTGAGGACAGCACAAGTTGACAGTACTGCACAAGTTGCGAGTACAGCACAACTTGCGAGGACAGCACAGCTTGAAAGGACAGCACAGCTTGAGAGGACAGCACAGCTTGCGAGGACAGCACAGGTTGCAAGGACAGCACAGCTTGCGAGGACAACAAACTTTTTGATTAACCTAGTGGATGCCATTACTCTAGTACGTTCAGTAACTGTTTCATTTGCAGCAACCTTAATGTATATAGTAACACTTGCATGTACAGATACACTAAAATGAATAGGAAGAACTTCACATTCAGCGGTTTTACCTGATAGAACATGAATAGTGTGTGCTGCAACTCTTGCATGCACAGTATCTCTAATGTACAGAGTAAGTGTTGGGTAAGCAGTCACTTCTCCATGCAAGGTAACTCTTGCAAGTTGAGTAACAGATGCTTTTGCAATCCTCACAATGACAGAACACGTAGTTAGTGTATGTGACCTTGTGAACACAGCATACTTTGAGGACAGCACAGCACACATTGCAAGGACAGCACACCTTGCGAGGGAAGCACACCTTGTGGGGACAGTAAAAGTTGCGAGAACAACACAGCTTGCGAGGACAGCACAGCTTGCGAGGACAGCACAGCTTGCGAGGACAGCACAGCTTGCGAGGACAGCTCAACTTGAGAGGACAGCACAACTTGAGAGGACAGCACAGCTTGCGAGGACAGCACAGCTTGCGAGGACAGCTCAACTTGAGAGGATAGCTCAACTTGAGTGGATAGCTTAACTTGAGAGGATAGCTCAACTTGAGAGGATAGCTCAACTTGAGAGGATAGCTCAACTTGAGAGGATAGCTCAACTTGAGAGGATAGCTCAACTTGAGAGGATAGCTCAACTTGAGAGGACAGCACAACTTGAGAGGACAGCTCAACTTGAGAGGGCAGCTCAACTTGAGATGGCAGCTCAACTTGAGAGGGCAGCTCAACTTGAGAGGGCAGCTCAACTTCAGTGTACAGCCCAACTTGAGAGGAAATCTCAACCTGAGAGGACACCTCAACCTGAGAGGACAGCTCAACTTGAGAGGACAGTCCATCTGTATAGGACAGCTCAACTGTAGAGGACAGCTCAACTTGAGAGGACAGCTCAACTTGAGAGGACAGCACAACTTGCGAAGGCAGCACAACTTGCGAGGACAGCAAAGCTTGCGAGGACAGCAAAGCTTGTGAGGACAGCAAAGCTTGTGAGGACAGCAAAGCTTGTGAGGACAGCACAGCTTGCGAGGACAGCACAGCTTGTGAGGACAGCACAGCTTGCGAGGACAGCACAGTTAGCGAGGACAGCACAGCTTGCGAGGACAGCACAGCTTGCGAGGACAGCACAGCTTGCGGAGACAGCACAGCTTGAGAGGACAGCACAGCTTGCGAGGTCAGCACACCTTGCGAGGGCAGCACACCTTGCGAGGACAGCATAGCTTGCGAGGACAGCACAGCTTGCGAGGAGAGCACAGCTTGTGAGAACAGCTCAGCTTGCGAGGTCAGCACAGCTTGCGAGGACAGCACAGCTTGTGAGGACAGCACAGCTTGCGAGGGCGGCACAGCTTGCGAGGACGGCACAGCTTACAAAGACGGCACAGCTTGCGAGGACAGCACAGCTTGCGAGGACAGCACAGCTTGCGAGGACAACACAGGTTGTGGGGACAGCACAGCTTGCGTGGACAGCACAGGTTGCGAGGACAGCACGGCTTGCGAGGACAGCACGGCTTGCGAGGACAGCACAGCTTGCGAGGACAGCACAGCTTGCGAGGACAGCACAGCTTGCGAGCTCAGCACAGCTTGCGAGGACAGCACAGCTTGCGAGGACAGCACAGCTTGCGAGGACAGCACAGCTTGCGAGGACAGCACAGCTTGCGAGGACAGGACAACTTGCGAGGACAGCACAGCTTGCGAGGACAGCACAGCTTGCGAGGACAGCACAGCTTGCGAGGTCAGCACACCTTGCGAGGGCAGCACACCTTGCCAGGACAGCACAGCTTGCGAGGACAGCACAGCTTGCGAGGAGAGCACAGCTTGCGAGGACAGCTCAGCTTGCGAGGTCAGCACAGCATGCGAGGACAGCACAGCTTGCGAGGACAGCACAGCTTGCGAGGACGGCACAGCTTGCGAGGACGGCACAGCTTACAAAGACGGTACAGCTTGCGAGGACAGCACAGCTTGCGAGGACAGCACAGCTTGCGAGGACAACACAGGTTGCGGGGACAGCACAGCTTGCGTGGACAGCACAGGTTGCGAGGACAGCATTACTTGAGAGGACAGCTCAACTTGAGAGGACAGCTCAACTTTGGAGGACAGCTCAACATAAGAGGGCAGCTCAACTTGAGAGGGCAGCTCAACTTGAGAGGGCAGCTCAACTTGAGAGGGCAGCTCAACTTGTGAGGACAGCTGAACTTGAGAGGGCAGCACAACTTGCGAGGACTGCACAACTTGCAAGAACAGCAAAGGTCGCGAGGACAGCAAAGCTTGCGAGGACAGCAAAGCTTGCGAGGACAGCAAAAGTCGCAAGGACAGCACGGCTCGCGAGGACAGCACAGCTTGCGAGGAGAGCACAGCTTGCGAGGACAGCACAAATTGGGAGGACAGCACAGCTTTCGAGGACAGCACAGCTTGCGATGACAGCACAACTTGCGAGGACAGCACGGCTTGCGAGGACAGCTCAACTTGAGAGGACAGCTCAACTTGAGAGGACAGCTCAGCTTTGGAGGACAGCTCAACATAAGAGGGCAGCTCAACTTGAGAGGACAGCTCAACTTGAGAGGACAGCTCAACTTGAGAGGACAGCTCAACTTGAGAGGACAGCACTACTTGAGAGGAAAGCACAACATGCGAAGACAGCAAAGCTTGCGAAGACAGCACGGCCGGCGAGGACAGCACGGCTTGCGAGGACAGCAAGGCTTGCGATGACAGCACAGCTTGCGAGGACAGTACAGCTTGCGAGGACAGCGCAGCTTGCGAGGACAGCACAGCTTGCGAGGACAGCACAGCTAACGCGGACAGCACAGCTTGCGAGGACAGCACAGCTTGCGAGGACAGCACAGCTTGCGAGGACAGCACAGCTTGCGAGGACGGCACAGCTTGCGAGGACGGCACAGCTTACAAAGACGGCACAGCTTGCGAGCACAGCACAGCTTGCGAGGACAGCACAGCTTGCGAGGACAACACAGGTTGCGGGGACAGCACAGCTTGCGTGGACAGCACAGGTTGCGAGGACAGCACGGCTTGCGAGGACAGCACAGCTTGCGAGGACAGCACAGCTTGCGAGGACAGCATAGCTTGCGAGGACAGGACAGCTTGCGAGGACAGCACAGCTTGTGAGGATGGCACAGCTTGCGAGGATGGCACAGCTTGCAAGGACATCACAGCTTGCGAGGACAGCTCAACTTGAGAGGACAGCTGAAATTGAGAGGACAGCTCAACTTGAGAGGACAGCTCAACTTCAGAGGACAGCAAAACTTGAGAGGACTGCTCAACTTGAGAGGGCTGCTCAGCTTCAGAGGGCAGCTCAACTAGAGAGGGCAGCTCAACTTGAGAGGGCAGCTCAACTTGAGAGGGCAGCTCAACTTGAGAGGGCAGCTCAACTTCAGTGTACAGCTCAACTTGAGAGGAAATCTCAACCTGAGAGGACACCTCAACCTGAGAGGACAGCTCAACTTGAGAGGACAGCACAACTTACAAGGACAGGAAAGCTTGCGAGGACAGCAAAGCTTGTGAGGACAGCAAAGCTTGTGAGGACAGCACGGCTTGCGAGGACAGCAAGGCTTGCGTGGACAGCACGGCTTCCGAGGACAGCACGGCTTGCAAGGACAGCACGGCTTGTGAGGACAGCACACCTGGCGAGGACAGCACGGCTTGCAAGGACAGCACGGCTTGCGAGGACAGCACAGCTTGCGAGGAGAGCACAGCTTGCGAGGACAGCACAGCTTGGGAGGACAGCACAGCTTTCGAGGACAGCACAGCTTGCGATGACAGCACAACTTGCGAGGACAGCACGGCCTTCGAGGACAGCTCAACTTGAGAGGACAGCTCAACTTGAGAGGACAGCTCAACTTGAGAGGACAGCTCAACTTGAGAGGACAGCTCAACTTGACAGGACAGCTTAAATTGAGAGGACAGCTCAACTTGAAAGGGCAGCTCAACTTGAGAGGACAGCTCATCTAGCGAGGACAGCTCATCTGAAGAGGACAGCTCAACATCAGAGGACAGCTAAACTTGAAGGAGAGGTCAACTTGAGAGGACATCTCAACTTGAGAGGACAGTTCAACTTGAGAGGACAGCTTAACTTGAGGGGACAGCTCAACTTGAGAGGACAGCTCAACTAGAGAAGGCAGCTCATCTTAAGAGGACAGCTCAACTTGAGGGGACAGCTCAACTTGGGAGGGCAGCTCAACTTGAGAGGGCAGCTCAACTTGAGAGGGCAGCTCAACTTGAGATGGCAGCTCAACTTGAGAGGGCAGCTCAACTTGAGAGGGCAGCTCAACTTCAGTGTACAGCCCAACTTGAGAGGAAATCTCAACCTGAGAGGACACCTCAACCTGAGAGGACAGCTCAACTTGAGAGGACAGTCCATCTGTTTAGGACAGCTCAACTGTAGAGGACAGCTCAACTTGAGAGGACAGCTCAACTTGAGAGGACAGCACAACTTGCGAAGGCAGCACAACTTGCGAGAACAGCAAAGCTTGTGAGGACAGCAAAGCTTGTGAGGACAGCAAAGCTTGTGAGGACAGCACAGCTTGCGAGGACAGCACAGCTTGCGAGGACAGCACAGCTTGCGAGGACAGCACAGCTTGCGAGGACAGCACAGCTTGCGAGGACAGCACAGCTTGCGAGCTCAGCACAGCTTGCGAGGACAGCACAGCTTGCGAGGACAGCACAGCTTGCGAGGACAGCTTAGCTTGCGAGGACAGCACAGCTTGCGAGGACAGCACAGCTAGCGAGGACAGCACAGCTTGCGAGGACAGCACAGCTTGCGAGGACAGCACAGCTTGCGAGGACAGCACAGCTTGCGAGGACAGCACAGCTTGCGAGGTCAGCACACCTTGCGAGGGCAGCACACCTTGCGAGGGCAGCACAGCTTGCGAGGACAGCACAGCTTGCGAGGAGAGCACAGCTTGCGAGAACAGCTCAGCTTGCGAGGTCAGCACAGCTTGCGAGGACAGCACAGCTTGTGAGGACAGCACAGCTTGCGAGGACGGCACAGCTTGCGAGGACGGCACAGCTTACAAAGACGGCACAGCTTGCGAGGACAGCACAGCTTGCGAGGACAGCACAGCTTGCGAGGACAACACAGGTTGCGGGGACAGCACAGCTTGCGTTGACAGCACAGGTTGCGAGGACAGCACGGCTTGCGAGGACAGCACGGCTTGCGAGGACAGCACAGCTTGCGAGGACAGCACAGCTTGCGAGGACAGCATAGCTTGCGGGGACAGCACAGCTTGCGAGCTCAGCACAGCTTGCGAGGACAGCACAGCTTGCGAGGACAGCACAGCTTGCGAGGACAGCACAGCTTGCGAGGACAGCATAGCTTGCGAGGACAGCACAACTTGCGAGGACAGCACAGCTTGCGAGGACAGCACAGGTTGCGAGGACAGCACAGCTTGCTAGGTCAGCACACCTTGCGAGGGCAGCACACCTTGCGAGGACAGCACAGCTTGCGAGGACAGCACAGCTTGCGAGGAGAGCACAGCTTGCGAGGATAGCTCAGCTTGCGAGGTCAGCACAGCTTGCGAGGACAGCACAGCTTGCGAGGACAGCACAGCTTGCGAGGACGGCACAGCTTGCGAGGACGGCACAGCTTACAAAGACGGCACAGCTTGCGAGGACACACAGCTTGCGAGGACAGCACAGCTTGCGAGGACAACACAGGTTGCGGGGACAGCACAGCTTGCGTGGACAGCACAGGTTGTGAGGACAGCACGGCTTGCGAGAACAGCACGGCTTGCGAGGACAGCACAGCTTGCGAGGACAGCACAGCTTGCGAGGACAGCATAGCTTGCGAGGACAGCACGGCTTGCGAGGACAGCACAGCTTGCGAGGAGGGCTCAGCTTGCGAGGACGGCACAGCTTGCGAGGACAGGAAAGCTTGCGAGGACAGCAAAGCTTGTGAGGACTGCAAAGCTTGTGAGGACAGCACGGCTTGCGAGGACAGCAAGGCTTGCGTGGACAGCACACCTTGCGAAGGCTGCACTCCTTGCAAAGGCTGGACTCCTTGCAAAGGCTGCACACCTTGCGAAGGCTGCACTCCTTGCGAAGGCTGCACTCCTTGCGAAGGCTGCACTCCTTGCAAAGGCTGCACTCCTTGTGAAGGCTGCACGCCTTGCGAAGGCAGCACTCCGAGAAAAGGGTGCACTCCAAGCGAAGGCTGCACTCCGAGCGAAGGTTGCACTCCGAGCAAAGGTTGCACTCCGAGCAAAGGTTGCACTCTGAGCAAGGATTGTACTCCGTGCGAAGGTTGCACTCCGAGCAACGGTTGCACTCCATCCAAAGGCTGCACTCCATGCGAAAACTGCATTTCATTCGAAGGCTGCACCCCGTGCATACGCTGCATCCTGTGCAAAGAATGCACTCTGTGCAAAGGCTGTGCTCCTTACGTTGGCTGCACTTCTTGCGAACGCTGCACTCCGTTCGAAGGCTGCACACAGTGCGATGGTTGCACTTCATGGGAAGGCTGCACTCCATGCGAATGCTGCACTCCATGCGAAGGCTGCACTCCATGCTAAGGCTGCACTCCATGCGAAGGCTGCACTCCATGCGAAGGCTGCACTCCATGCAAAGGCTGCACTCCATGCGCAGGCTACACTCCATGCGAAGGCTACACTCCATGCGAAGGCTACACTCCATGCGAAGGCTACACACCATGCGAAGGCTACACTCCATGCGAAGGCTACACTCCATGCGAAGGCTACACTCCATGCAAAGGCTACACTCCATGCGAAGGCTACACTCCATGCGAAGGCTACACTCCATGCAAAGGCTACACTCCATGCAAAGGCTACACTCCATGCAAAGGCTACACTCCATGCAATGGCTACACTCCATGCAAAGGCTACACTCCATGCAATGGCTACACTCCATGCAAAGGCTACACTCCATGCGAAGGCTACACTCCATGCGAAGGCTGCACTCTGTTCGAGGGCTGCACTCTGTTCGAGGGCTGCACTCTGTGTGAAACCTGCTGCACTGCATGCAAAGACTGAACTCTGTGCGAAGGGTGTACTCCGTGTGGAGGCTACATTTTCTGCGAAATGTGTACTCCTAGTGACGGCTGCACTCCATGCAGAGACTACACTCCATGTGGAGGCTGCACTCCCTGCGGAGGCTGCACTCAATGTGAACGTTGCAGTCATTGAGAAGGCTACAGTCATTGAAAGTCTCACTCTTTGCAAGGGCTGCACTCCTTAAAAATTCTGCACACCTTGCAAAGTCTTTACACACTGTTATTACTGCATAGTCTGATTTCATCACTCCTATTAAGTGAGAAGATCTTTGTGGACGTCATGCAGTGTAAGGACTGCAAACCATGTCCAAGCATCATGACGTGTAGGCAGTACACCTTGTGCGATAACTCTCTTAATGAAATAATCCCAGATTGTGAGGAAGTTAATTTAAGAAAGAGACATGTTGCTACAGGTAGAGGAGCATACATTCTGATATCAGTCGCACTTGTCAGCGCACCTCACAGCTCACCATGAAAGGGAAGCACAGCTACCAGGGGCAACACACATTCGAAAGACAGTACAGATTGTGAGAGACTACACTGATGGGAGATGGCACATACTATTAGGAAGTGACTCTATTGAAGGACAGAACGTGAAGCGTGGACACCACTCCTTTTGAGGGCAGCATCCCTACTGAGGACAGCGCATTATGTGAGGACAGAACATCTTGGGATGGTAGAACCACACAATGTGAGCTCAGCTTGCTCTGCAAGGTGGGCTTGTCATGCATTGTATGTGAGTACAGCACAGCTTGCAAGGATGGCACACCTCGCGAAGACGGCACACCAAGCGAGGACGGCACACCAAGCGAGGACGGCACACGAAGGGAGGACGGCACACCAAGCGAGGACGGCACACCAAGCGAGGACGGCACACCAAGCGAGGACGGCACACCAAGCGAGGACGGCACACCAAGCGAGGACGGCACACCAAGCGAGGACGGCACACCTTGCGAGGACGGCACACCTTGCGAGGACGGCACACCAAGCGAGGACGGCACACCAAGCGAGGACGGCACACCAAGCGAGGATGGCACACCAAGCGAGGACGGCACACCAAGCGAGGACGGCACACCTTGCGCGGACGGCACACCTTGCGCGGACGGCACACCTTGCGCGGACGGCACACCTTGCGCGGACGGCACACCTTGCGCGGACGGCACACCTTGCGCGGACGGCACACCTTGCGCGGACGGCACAGCTTGCGAGGACGGCACACCTTGCGAGGACGGCACACCTTGCGAGGACGGCACACCTTGCGAGGACGGCACACCTTGCGAGGACGGCACACCTTGCGAGGACGGCACACCTTGCGAGGACGGCACACCAAGCGAGGACGGCACACCAAGCGAGGACGGCACACCATTCGAGGACGGCACTCCATTCGAGGACGGCACACCATTCGAGGACGACACACCATTCGAGGACGGCACACCATTCGAGGACGGCACACCATTCGAGGACGGCACACCATTCGAGGATGGCACATCATTCGAAGATGGCACACCATGTGAGGATTGCACACCATGCAGGGACAGCACACCTCACAAGCACTGCACACTTAGTGAAGACTGCACACCTGTGAAGTTAGGATGCCTTGTGAAGACAGCTCGCCCTGCAAAGACACCTTCAGAACACAAGACACCAATAAAATTGCACACCTACTGAGTACATCAAGTGTTAAGAAGATGGCAGATATGCAGGGGACAGCTCACTTTAGGCAGTCCGCACACCTTAAAGGGAGAGCACATGTTGGAATGAGAGGACATTTTATAAGGGAGGCTTACCCCATGAGGAGAGAATGCCTTGTAATGTTAGTACACTGTGTGGGGATAGGACAATATATGAAGATGGCATATTTTGTGAAAAATTATGTGTTCCAATGACTGCATGCCTTCTGATTGCTGCACTCATTATGAGGTTAGCACATGTTGGCAGTACAGCTCACCATGTGGGGGGCAGAATAATTTTCATGGACAGCACAACCAGTGAGGACAGCTCACCTTGCACAGAATGCACACCCCTTGCAAGGACAAAACAGCCCGCAAGGAAAGGACATCTTTCGAGGACAACACACCTTGTGCAGCAGCATACTTTTTGAGGACGGCGTATCTTATGAGAACAGCAAATATTTTCAGGACCGTTAAAGAAGCGAGGACAGAACACCATATTAAGGTACAACATGTTGGGAGGAAAAACACATTTTCTGATAAGTGCATATTGTGCCATGCCATTCCTGCTCACCTTATGATGAGTGCAAAATCTGTGAGGACAGTACAGCTTACATTGACGGCACAGATATTGACACCGGCAATCCTCACAATGACAGAACATGTAGTTAGTGTATCTGACCTTGTGAACACAGCATACTTTTTGATGACAGCACAGCACACATTGCAAGGACAGCACACCTTGTGTGGGAAGCACACCTTGCGGGGACAGCACAATTTGTGGGGACAGCGCAATTTGCGAGGACAGCACAACTTGTGAGGACAGCACAAGTTGACAGTGCTGCACAAGTTGCGAGTACAGCACAACTTGTGAGGACAGCACAAGTTGACAGTACTGCACAAGTTGCGAGTACAGCACAACTTGCGAGGACAGCACAGCTTGAAAGGACAGCACAGCTTGAGAGGACAGCACAGCTTGCGAGGACAGCACAGGTTGCAAGGACAGCACAGCTTGCGAGGACAACAAACTTTTTGATTAACCTAGTGGATGCCATTACTCTAGTACGTTCAGTAACTGTTTCATTTGCAGCAACCTTAATGTATATAGTAACACTTGCATGTACAGATACACTAAAATGAATAGGAAGAACTTCACATTCAGCGGTTTTACCTGATAGAACATGAATAGTGTGTGCTGCAACTCTTGCATGCACAGTATCTCTAATGTACAGAGTAAGTGTTGGGTAAGCAGTCACTTCTCCATGCAAGGTAACTCTTGCAAGTTGAGTAACAGATGCTTTTGCAATCCTCACAATGACAGAACACGTAGTTAGTGTATGTGACCTTGTGAACACAGCATACTTTGAGGACAGCACAGCACACATTGCAAGGACAGCACACCTTGCGAGGGAAGCACACCTTGTGGGGACAGTAAAAGTTGCGAGAACAACACAGCTTGCGAGGACAGCACAGCTTGCGAGGACAGCACAGCTTGCGAGGACAGCACAGCTTGCGAGGACAGCTCAACTTGAGAGGACAGCACAACTTGAGAGGACAGCACAGCTTGCGAGGACAGCACAGCTTGCGAGGACAGCTCAACTTGAGAGGATAGCTCAACTTGAGTGGATAGCTTAACTTGAGAGGATAGCTCAACTTGAGAGGATAGCTCAACTTGAGAGGATAGCTCAACTTGAGAGGATAGCTCAACTTGAGAGGATAGCTCAACTTGAGAGGATAGCTCAACTTGAGAGGACAGCACAACTTGAGAGGACAGCTCAACTTGAGAGGGCAGCTCAACTTGAGATGGCAGCTCAACTTGAGAGGGCAGCTCAACTTGAGAGGGCAGCTCAACTTCAGTGTACAGCCCAACTTGAGAGGAAATCTCAACCTGAGAGGACACCTCAACCTGAGAGGACAGCTCAACTTGAGAGGACAGTCCATCTGTATAGGACAGCTCAACTGTAGAGGACAGCTCAACTTGAGAGGACAGCTCAACTTGAGAGGACAGCACAACTTGCGAAGGCAGCACAACTTGCGAGGACAGCAAAGCTTGCGAGGACAGCAAAGCTTGTGAGGACAGCAAAGCTTGTGAGGACAGCAAAGCTTGTGAGGACAGCACAGCTTGCGAGGACAGCACAGCTTGTGAGGACAGCACAGCTTGCGAGGACAGCACAGTTAGCGAGGACAGCACAGCTTGCGAGGACAGCACAGCTTGCGAGGACAGCACAGCTTGCGGAGACAGCACAGCTTGAGAGGACAGCACAGCTTGCGAGGTCAGCACACCTTGCGAGGGCAGCACACCTTGCGAGGACAGCATAGCTTGCGAGGACAGCACAGCTTGCGAGGAGAGCACAGCTTGTGAGAACAGCTCAGCTTGCGAGGTCAGCACAGCTTGCGAGGACAGCACAGCTTGTGAGGACAGCACAGCTTGCGAGGGCGGCACAGCTTGCGAGGACGGCACAGCTTACAAAGACGGCACAGCTTGCGAGGACAGCACAGCTTGCGAGGACAGCACAGCTTGCGAGGACAACACAGGTTGTGGGGACAGCACAGCTTGCGTGGACAGCACAGGTTGCGAGGACAGCACGGCTTGCGAGGACAGCACGGCTTGCGAGGACAGCACAGCTTGCGAGGACAGCACAGCTTGCGAGGACAGCACAGCTTGCGAGCTCAGCACAGCTTGCGAGGACAGCACAGCTTGCGAGGACAGCACAGCTTGCGAGGACAGCACAGCTTGCGAGGACAGCACAGCTTGCGAGGACAGGACAACTTGCGAGGACAGCACAGCTTGCGAGGACAGCACAGCTTGCGAGGACAGCACAGCTTGCGAGGTCAGCACACCTTGCGAGGGCAGCACACCTTGCCAGGACAGCACAGCTTGCGAGGACAGCACAGCTTGCGAGGAGAGCACAGCTTGCGAGGACAGCTCAGCTTGCGAGGTCAGCACAGCATGCGAGGACAGCACAGCTTGCGAGGACAGCACAGCTTGCGAGGACGGCACAGCTTGCGAGGACGGCACAGCTTACAAAGACGGCACAGCTTGCGAGGACAGCACAGCTTGCGAGGACAGCACAGCTTGCGAGGACAACACAGGTTGCGGGGACAGCACAGCTTGCGTGGACAGCACAGGTTGCGAGGACAGCATTACTTGAGAGGACAGCTCAACTTGAGAGGACAGCTCAACTTTGGAGGACAGCTCAACATAAGAGGGCAGCTCAACTTGAGAGGGCAGCTCAACTTGAGAGGGCAGCTCAACTTGAGAGGGCAGCTCAACTTGTGAGGACAGCTGAACTTGAGAGGGCAGCACAACTTGCGAGGACTGCACAACTTGCAAGAACAGCAAAGGTCGCGAGGACAGCAAAGCTTGCGAGGACAGCAAAGCTTGCGAGGACAGCAAAAGTCGCAAGGACAGCACGGCTCGCGAGGACAGCACAGCTTGCGAGGAGAGCACAGCTTGCGAGGACAGCACAAATTGGGAGGACAGCACAGCTTTCGAGGACAGCACAGCTTGCGATGACAGCACAACTTGCGAGGACAGCACGGCTTGCGAGGACAGCTCAACTTGAGAGGACAGCTCAACTTGAGAGGACAGCTCAGCTTTGGAGGACAGCTCAACATAAGAGGGCAGCTCAACTTGAGAGGACAGCTCAACTTGAGAGGACAGCTCAACTTGAGAGGACAGCTCAACTTGAGAGGACAGCACTACTTGAGAGGAAAGCACAACATGCGAAGACAGCAAAGCTTGCGAAGACAGCACGGCCGGCGAGGACAGCACGGCTTGCGAGGACAGCAAGGCTTGCGATGACAGCACAGCTTGCGAGGACAGTACAGCTTGCGAGGACAGCGCAGCTTGCGAGGACAGCACAGCTTGCGAGGACAGCACAGCTAACGCGGACAGCACAGCTTGCGAGGACAGCACAGCTTGCGAGGACAGCACAGCTTGCGAGGACAGCACAGCTTGCGAGGACGGCACAGCTTGCGAGGACGGCACAGCTTACAAAGACGGCACAGCTTGCGAGCACAGCACAGCTTGCGAGGACAGCACAGCTTGCGAGGACAACACAGGTTGCGGGGACAGCACAGCTTGCGTGGACAGCACAGGTTGCGAGGACAGCACGGCTTGCGAGGACAGCACAGCTTGCGAGGACAGCACAGCTTGCGAGGACAGCATAGCTTGCGAGGACAGGACAGCTTGCGAGGACAGCACAGCTTGTGAGGATGGCACAGCTTGCGAGGATGGCACAGCTTGCAAGGACATCACAGCTTGCGAGGACAGCTCAACTTGAGAGGACAGCTGAAATTGAGAGGACAGCTCAACTTGAGAGGACAGCTCAACTTCAGAGGACAGCAAAACTTGAGAGGACTGCTCAACTTGAGAGGGCTGCTCAGCTTCAGAGGGCAGCTCAACTAGAGAGGGCAGCTCAACTTGAGAGGGCAGCTCAACTTGAGAGGGCAGCTCAACTTGAGAGGGCAGCTCAACTTCAGTGTACAGCTCAACTTGAGAGGAAATCTCAACCTGAGAGGACACCTCAACCTGAGAGGACAGCTCAACTTGAGAGGACAGCACAACTTACAAGGACAGGAAAGCTTGCGAGGACAGCAAAGCTTGTGAGGACAGCAAAGCTTGTGAGGACAGCACGGCTTGCGAGGACAGCAAGGCTTGCGTGGACAGCACGGCTTCCGAGGACAGCACGGCTTGCAAGGACAGCACGGCTTGTGAGGACAGCACACCTGGCGAGGACAGCACGGCTTGCAAGGACAGCACGGCTTGCGAGGACAGCACAGCTTGCGAGGAGAGCACAGCTTGCGAGGACAGCACAGCTTGGGAGGACAGCACAGCTTTCGAGGACAGCACAGCTTGCGATGACAGCACAACTTGCGAGGACAGCACGGCCTTCGAGGACAGCTCAACTTGAGAGGACAGCTCAACTTGAGAGGACAGCTCAACTTGAGAGGACAGCTCAACTTGAGAGGACAGCTCAACTTGACAGGACAGCTTAAATTGAGAGGACAGCTCAACTTGAAAGGGCAGCTCAACTTGAGAGGACAGCTCATCTAGCGAGGACAGCTCATCTGAAGAGGACAGCTCAACATCAGAGGACAGCTAAACTTGAAGGAGAGGTCAACTTGAGAGGACATCTCAACTTGAGAGGACAGTTCAACTTGAGAGGACAGCTTAACTTGAGGGGACAGCTCAACTTGAGAGGACAGCTCAACTAGAGAAGGCAGCTCATCTTAAGAGGACAGCTCAACTTGAGGGGACAGCTCAACTTGGGAGGGCAGCTCAACTTGAGAGGGCAGCTCAACTTGAGAGGGCAGCTCAACTTGAGATGGCAGCTCAACTTGAGAGGGCAGCTCAACTTGAGAGGGCAGCTCAACTTCAGTGTACAGCCCAACTTGAGAGGAAATCTCAACCTGAGAGGACACCTCAACCTGAGAGGACAGCTCAACTTGAGAGGACAGTCCATCTGTTTAGGACAGCTCAACTGTAGAGGACAGCTCAACTTGAGAGGACAGCTCAACTTGAGAGGACAGCACAACTTGCGAAGGCAGCACAACTTGCGAGAACAGCAAAGCTTGTGAGGACAGCAAAGCTTGTGAGGACAGCAAAGCTTGTGAGGACAGCACAGCTTGCGAGGACAGCACAGCTTGCGAGGACAGCACAGCTTGCGAGGACAGCACAGCTTGCGAGGACAGCACAGCTTGCGAGGACAGCACAGCTTGCGAGCTCAGCACAGCTTGCGAGGACAGCACAGCTTGCGAGGACAGCACAGCTTGCGAGGACAGCTTAGCTTGCGAGGACAGCACAGCTTGCGAGGACAGCACAGCTAGCGAGGACAGCACAGCTTGCGAGGACAGCACAGCTTGCGAGGACAGCACAGCTTGCGAGGACAGCACAGCTTGCGAGGACAGCACAGCTTGCGAGGTCAGCACACCTTGCGAGGGCAGCACACCTTGCGAGGGCAGCACAGCTTGCGAGGACAGCACAGCTTGCGAGGAGAGCACAGCTTGCGAGAACAGCTCAGCTTGCGAGGTCAGCACAGCTTGCGAGGACAGCACAGCTTGTGAGGACAGCACAGCTTGCGAGGACGGCACAGCTTGCGAGGACGGCACAGCTTACAAAGACGGCACAGCTTGCGAGGACAGCACAGCTTGCGAGGACAGCACAGCTTGCGAGGACAACACAGGTTGCGGGGACAGCACAGCTTGCGTTGACAGCACAGGTTGCGAGGACAGCACGGCTTGCGAGGACAGCACGGCTTGCGAGGACAGCACAGCTTGCGAGGACAGCACAGCTTGCGAGGACAGCATAGCTTGCGGGGACAGCACAGCTTGCGAGCTCAGCACAGCTTGCGAGGACAGCACAGCTTGCGAGGACAGCACAGCTTGCGAGGACAGCACAGCTTGCGAGGACAGCATAGCTTGCGAGGACAGCACAACTTGCGAGGACAGCACAGCTTGCGAGGACAGCACAGGTTGCGAGGACAGCACAGCTTGCTAGGTCAGCACACCTTGCGAGGGCAGCACACCTTGCGAGGACAGCACAGCTTGCGAGGACAGCACAGCTTGCGAGGAGAGCACAGCTTGCGAGGATAGCTCAGCTTGCGAGGTCAGCACAGCTTGCGAGGACAGCACAGCTTGCGAGGACAGCACAGCTTGCGAGGACGGCACAGCTTGCGAGGACGGCACAGCTTACAAAGACGGCACAGCTTGCGAGGACACACAGCTTGCGAGGACAGCACAGCTTGCGAGGACAACACAGGTTGCGGGGACAGCACAGCTTGCGTGGACAGCACAGGTTGTGAGGACAGCACGGCTTGCGAGAACAGCACGGCTTGCGAGGACAGCACAGCTTGCGAGGACAGCACAGCTTGCGAGGACAGCATAGCTTGCGAGGACAGCACGGCTTGCGAGGACAGCACAGCTTGCGAGGAGGGCTCAGCTTGCGAGGACGGCACAGCTTGCGAGGACAGGAAAGCTTGCGAGGACAGCAAAGCTTGTGAGGACTGCAAAGCTTGTGAGGACAGCACGGCTTGCGAGGACAGCAAGGCTTGCGTGGACAGCACACCTTGCGAAGGCTGCACTCCTTGCAAAGGCTGGACTCCTTGCAAAGGCTGCACACCTTGCGAAGGCTGCACTCCTTGCGAAGGCTGCACTCCTTGCGAAGGCTGCACTCCTTGCAAAGGCTGCACTCCTTGTGAAGGCTGCACGCCTTGCGAAGGCAGCACTCCGAGAAAAGGGTGCACTCCAAGCGAAGGCTGCACTCCGAGCGAAGGTTGCACTCCGAGCAAAGGTTGCACTCCGAGCAAAGGTTGCACTCTGAGCAAGGATTGTACTCCGTGCGAAGGTTGCACTCCGAGCAACGGTTGCACTCCATCCAAAGGCTGCACTCCATGCGAAAACTGCATTTCATTCGAAGGCTGCACCCCGTGCATACGCTGCATCCTGTGCAAAGAATGCACTCTGTGCAAAGGCTGTGCTCCTTACGTTGGCTGCACTTCTTGCGAACGCTGCACTCCGTTCGAAGGCTGCACACAGTGCGATGGTTGCACTTCATGGGAAGGCTGCACTCCATGCGAATGCTGCACTCCATGCGAAGGCTGCACTCCATGCTAAGGCTGCACTCCATGCGAAGGCTGCACTCCATGCGAAGGCTGCACTCCATGCAAAGGCTGCACTCCATGCGCAGGCTACACTCCATGCGAAGGCTACACTCCATGCGAAGGCTACACTCCATGCGAAGGCTACACACCATGCGAAGGCTACACTCCATGCGAAGGCTACACTCCATGCGAAGGCTACACTCCATGCAAAGGCTACACTCCATGCGAAGGCTACACTCCATGCGAAGGCTACACTCCATGCAAAGGCTACACTCCATGCAAAGGCTACACTCCATGCAAAGGCTACACTCCATGCAATGGCTACACTCCATGCAAAGGCTACACTCCATGCAATGGCTACACTCCATGCAAAGGCTACACTCCATGCGAAGGCTACACTCCATGCGAAGGCTGCACTCTGTTCGAGGGCTGCACTCTGTTCGAGGGCTGCACTCTGTGTGAAACCTGCTGCACTGCATGCAAAGACTGAACTCTGTGCGAAGGGTGTACTCCGTGTGGAGGCTACATTTTCTGCGAAATGTGTACTCCTAGTGACGGCTGCACTCCATGCAGAGACTACACTCCATGTGGAGGCTGCACTCCCTGCGGAGGCTGCACTCAATGTGAACGTTGCAGTCATTGAGAAGGCTACAGTCATTGAAAGTCTCACTCTTTGCAAGGGCTGCACTCCTTAAAAATTCTGCACACCTTGCAAAGTCTTTACACACTGTTATTACTGCATAGTCTGATTTCATCACTCCTATTAAGTGAGAAGATCTTTGTGGACGTCATGCAGTGTAAGGACTGCAAACCATGTCCAAGCATCATGACGTGTAGGCAGTACACCTTGTGCGATAACTCTCTTAATGAAATAATCCCAGATTGTGAGGAAGTTAATTTAAGAAAGAGACATGTTGCTACAGGTAGAGGAGCATACATTCTGATATCAGTCGCACTTGTCAGCGCACCTCACAGCTCACCATGAAAGGGAAGCACAGCTACCAGGGGCAACACACATTCGAAAGACAGTACAGATTGTGAGAGACTACACTGATGGGAGATGGCACATACTATTAGGAAGTGACTCTATTGAAGGACAGAACGTGAAGCGTGGACACCACTCCTTTTGAGGGCAGCATCCCTACTGAGGACAGCGCATTATGTGAGGACAGAACATCTTGGGATGGTAGAACCACACAATGTGAGCTCAGCTTGCTCTGCAAGGTGGGCTTGTCATGCATTGTATGTGAGTACAGCACAGCTTGCAAGGATGGCACACCTCGCGAAGACGGCACACCAAGCGAGGACGGCACACCAAGCGAGGACGGCACACGAAGGGAGGACGGCACACCAAGCGAGGACGGCACACCAAGCGAGGACGGCACACCAAGCGAGGACGGCACACCAAGCGAGGACGGCACACCAAGCGAGGACGGCACACCAAGCGAGGACGGCACACCTTGCGAGGACGGCACACCTTGCGAGGACGGCACACCAAGCGAGGACGGCACACCAAGCGAGGACGGCACACCAAGCGAGGATGGCACACCAAGCGAGGACGGCACACCAAGCGAGGACGGCACACCTTGCGCGGACGGCACACCTTGCGCGGACGGCACACCTTGCGCGGACGGCACACCTTGCGCGGACGGCACACCTTGCGCGGACGGCACACCTTGCGCGGACGGCACACCTTGCGCGGACGGCACAGCTTGCGAGGACGGCACACCTTGCGAGGACGGCACACCTTGCGAGGACGGCACACCTTGCGAGGACGGCACACCTTGCGAGGACGGCACACCTTGCGAGGACGGCACACCTTGCGAGGACGGCACACCAAGCGAGGACGGCACACCAAGCGAGGACGGCACACCATTCGAGGACGGCACTCCATTCGAGGACGGCACACCATTCGAGGACGACACACCATTCGAGGACGGCACACCATTCGAGGACGGCACACCATTCGAGGACGGCACACCATTCGAGGATGGCACATCATTCGAAGATGGCACACCATGTGAGGATTGCACACCATGCAGGGACAGCACACCTCACAAGCACTGCACACTTAGTGAAGACTGCACACCTGTGAAGTTAGGATGCCTTGTGAAGACAGCTCGCCCTGCAAAGACACCTTCAGAACACAAGACACCAATAAAATTGCACACCTACTGAGTACATCAAGTGTTAAGAAGATGGCAGATATGCAGGGGACAGCTCACTTTAGGCAGTCCGCACACCTTAAAGGGAGAGCACATGTTGGAATGAGAGGACATTTTATAAGGGAGGCTTACCCCATGAGGAGAGAATGCCTTGTAATGTTAGTACACTGTGTGGGGATAGGACAATATATGAAGATGGCATATTTTGTGAAAAATTATGTGTTCCAATGACTGCATGCCTTCTGATTGCTGCACTCATTATGAGGTTAGCACATGTTGGCAGTACAGCTCACCATGTGGGGGGCAGAATAATTTTCATGGACAGCACAACCAGTGAGGACAGCTCACCTTGCACAGAATGCACACCCCTTGCAAGGACAAAACAGCCCGCAAGGAAAGGACATCTTTCGAGGACAACACACCTTGTGCAGCAGCATACTTTTTGAGGACGGCGTATCTTATGAGAACAGCAAATATTTTCAGGACCGTTAAAGAAGCGAGGACAGAACACCATATTAAGGTACAACATGTTGGGAGGAAAAACACATTTTCTGATAAGTGCATATTGTGCCATGCCATTCCTGCTCACCTTATGATGAGTGCAAAATCTGTGAGGACAGTACAGCTTACATTGACGGCACAGATATTGACACCGGCAATCCTCACAATGACAGAACATGTAGTTAGTGTATCTGACCTTGTGAACACAGCATACTTTTTGATGACAGCACAGCACACATTGCAAGGACAGCACACCTTGTGTGGGAAGCACACCTTGCGGGGACAGCACAATTTGTGGGGACAGCGCAATTTGCGAGGACAGCACAACTTGTGAGGACAGCACAAGTTGACAGTGCTGCACAAGTTGCGAGTACAGCACAACTTGTGAGGACAGCACAAGTTGACAGTACTGCACAAGTTGCGAGTACAGCACAACTTGCGAGGACAGCACAGCTTGAAAGGACAGCACAGCTTGAGAGGACAGCACAGCTTGCGAGGACAGCACAGGTTGCAAGGACAGCACAGCTTGCGAGGACAACAAACTTTTTGATTAACCTAGTGGATGCCATTACTCTAGTACGTTCAGTAACTGTTTCATTTGCAGCAACCTTAATGTATATAGTAACACTTGCATGTACAGATACACTAAAATGAATAGGAAGAACTTCACATTCAGCGGTTTTACCTGATAGAACATGAATAGTGTGTGCTGCAACTCTTGCATGCACAGTATCTCTAATGTACAGAGTAAGTGTTGGGTAAGCAGTCACTTCTCCATGCAAGGTAACTCTTGCAAGTTGAGTAACAGATGCTTTTGCAATCCTCACAATGACAGAACACGTAGTTAGTGTATGTGACCTTGTGAACACAGCATACTTTGAGGACAGCACAGCACACATTGCAAGGACAGCACACCTTGCGAGGGAAGCACACCTTGTGGGGACAGTAAAAGTTGCGAGAACAACACAGCTTGCGAGGACAGCACAGCTTGCGAGGACAGCACAGCTTGCGAGGACAGCACAGCTTGCGAGGACAGCTCAACTTGAGAGGACAGCACAACTTGAGAGGACAGCACAGCTTGCGAGGACAGCACAGCTTGCGAGGACAGCTCAACTTGAGAGGATAGCTCAACTTGAGTGGATAGCTTAACTTGAGAGGATAGCTCAACTTGAGAGGATAGCTCAACTTGAGAGGATAGCTCAACTTGAGAGGATAGCTCAACTTGAGAGGATAGCTCAACTTGAGAGGATAGCTCAACTTGAGAGGACAGCACAACTTGAGAGGACAGCTCAACTTGAGAGGGCAGCTCAACTTGAGATGGCAGCTCAACTTGAGAGGGCAGCTCAACTTGAGAGGGCAGCTCAACTTCAGTGTACAGCCCAACTTGAGAGGAAATCTCAACCTGAGAGGACACCTCAACCTGAGAGGACAGCTCAACTTGAGAGGACAGTCCATCTGTATAGGACAGCTCAACTGTAGAGGACAGCTCAACTTGAGAGGACAGCTCAACTTGAGAGGACAGCACAACTTGCGAAGGCAGCACAACTTGCGAGGACAGCAAAGCTTGCGAGGACAGCAAAGCTTGTGAGGACAGCAAAGCTTGTGAGGACAGCAAGCTTGTGAGGACAGCACAGCTTGCGAGGACAGCACAGCTTGTGAGGACAGCACAGCTTGCGAGGACAGCACAGTTAGCGAGGACAGCACAGCTTGCGAGGACAGCACAGCTTGCGAGGACAGCACAGCTTGCGGAGACAGCACAGCTTGAGAGGACAGCACAGCTTGCGAGGTCAGCACACCTTGCGAGGGGCAGCACACCTTGCGAGGACAGCATAGCTTGCGAGGACAGCACAGCTTGCGAGGAGAGCACAGCTTGTGAGAACAGCTCAGCTTGCGAGGTCAGCACAGCTTGCGAGGACAGCACAGCTTGTGAGGACAGCACAGCTTGCGAGGGCGGCACAGCTTGCGAGGACGGCACAGCTTACAAAGACGGCACAGCTTGCGAGGACAGCACAGCTTGCGAGGACAGCACAGCTTGCGAGGACAACACAGGTTGTGGGGGACAGCACAGCTTGCGTGGACAGCACAGGTTGCGAGGACAGCACGGCTTGCGAGGACAGCACGGCTTGCGAGGACAGCACAGCTTGCGAGGACAGCACAGCTTGCGAGGACAGCACAGCTTGCGAGCTCAGCACAGCTTGCGAGGACAGCACAGCTTGCGAGGACAGCACAGCTTGCGAGGACAGCACAGCTTGCGAGGACAGCACAGCTTGCGAGGACAGGACAACTTGCGAGGACAGCACAGCTTGCGAGGACAGCACAGCTTGCGAGGACAGCACAGCTTGCGAGGTCAGCACACCTTGCGAGGGCAGCACACCTTGCCAGGACAGCACAGCTTGCGAGGACAGCACAGCTTGCGAGGAGAGCACAGCTTGCGAGGACAGCTCAGCTTGCGAGGTCAGCACAGCATGCGAGGACAGCACAGCTTGCGAGGACAGCACAGCTTGCGAGGACGGCACAGCTTGCGAGGACGGCACAGCTTACAAAGACGGCACAGCTTGCGAGGACAGCACAGCTTGCGAGGACAGCACAGCTTGCGAGGACAACACAGGTTGCGGGGACAGCACAGCTTGCGTGGACAGCACAGGTTGCGAGGACAGCATTACTTGAGAGGACAGCTCAACTTGAGAGGACAGCTCAACTTTGGAGGACAGCTCAACATAAGAGGGCAGCTCAACTTGAGAGGGCAGCTCAACTTGAGAGGGCAGCTCAACTTGAGAGGGCAGCTCAACTTGTGAGGACAGCTGAACTTGAGAGGGCAGCACAACTTGCGAGGACTGCACAACTTGCAAGAACAGCAAAGGTCGCGAGGACAGCAAAGCTTGCGAGGA
>NW_025725334.1:27500-34796 GCF_021461395.2 Schistocerca americana | reverse complement strand
CGCGCGCCGTACGGGCCCAACTTGTTTGCCGGACGGGGCACTCGGGCGGCGCTGTCTGGGATCTGTTCCCGGCGCCGCCTGCCCCTACCGGTCGCCATGGGTGTCTATAGTACGATGTCGGGACTCGGAATCGTCTGTAGACGACTTACGGTACCGGGCGGGGTGTGTACTCGAAGCTTGCCGAGCGTAGCCCGTGGAACAGTTGCAGCCCGTAGCTTGGGGGATTCGTCTTGTCGCGAGACGAGACCCCCAGGGGCTGGGTCGCCAACAGGGGCACGTGTGGGCTGCTTTTTGCATTTGCGTCTGTACGGCGTATCGGTCTGGCCGGGCGCGCCGCACCCAGGGCGCTGCATCGGGTGCGGCGGACGGCGGCGTATCGGTTGGCGGGCCCCCTGCCGCCTGCGCGGGCGCTGCGATGGGTGCCGCCTCCGTGCGCGCGGCGGGGGAGGCGGCGCCGGCCGGGCGCCTTGTGTTCTGCCGCGCTACAGCGTATCGCTTTGGCGACGGGCGATGGGTGCCGCGATGGGTGCCGGACGGTCGATGTCGGCCCACCGGCCGGCGCGCGCGGAGGCGGCGTCGTCGGCGGGGTGTCGGCGGTGCCCGGCGGTCGACGGTACGTTTTCGCCGTCCCCCACCCGTCCCGTGGTAACATAGCGTCCACCGCAGTACGGTGACCTACAATACCCCTACACTATGGATGTGAAATAAAATATAATAACACATGATGCTCGCCAGACATAGACTTGGGATAGGGTGTGTCGTTGGCAAGTCCCCGGGGCGGCTAGTGTGGGTGGTGATAAGTCCGTAGTGGCGAGGTATACGACGATGCCGCCATCTATGCGCATGTGACGCAACGACATTGACAGCCAGCCCAGGAACGGCCTCCATCTACAGGGATCCGACGGAACTACGCCAACCATGCCGGCAAAACAGTATCGCCATCTATGAAAATACGGCGAAACCACATGCAATACCTCCATCTATGCGAATCTGACAACACTACGTCCGCCATGTCGAGCGCACCGCAAAACATACCGCCATCTGTAGGTCTCCCGCAACATGACCTCCTGCAACGACGATACCGTCATCTATGAGACGCCAAGCGACTAAGACAGCGATGGGCCCACAGTGCCCTTCTTTCGACCCCACCCCAACGCCAGCGCCTCTGCCGCACGAAGTCGTGGACCGGCAATCACTCCACCTGCACCCGTTCGTGCCCCACCCCAACCGCCCAACTCGCAACTCCAGCGGATGAACGGCGGACTTTGCTCGCACTCGCAATGTGCAATCCACCCCTATAACGTGCGTTTCATGAAGAGTTATGTCCAATATGGCACATTCCCGCTGTCCATATACATGAGCTGCGAGCTGTACCGACGTACGAGCTACAGACGCGATCGATGCTCGCTGTACGAATGCAGATGCTCAGCGGCAGCTAGGAGGCGCTCCATCCAGTCGGTACCGGTGAGCGGTTGCACTCGCAGTCGGCAAAAACGTACGGCAAGTATATTACTCGGAAGAGTCAATGACAGTCCCAAGCCCCCCTGCGTGGGAAGAGTCTTCCTAGGCCTGACCCACCGGAAGGGCGCAGCGTCCCCCACCCCAGACATGTGACGTCAGACTATCGGTATTGACGACTAGACTGATTCCTTATAATCATTTGCCATACACCGGTGGAAGCTGCCGAGACGAGTAACTACATAGCGGGCTCGCCGTGTCACTAATGTACAGAGATACAAGTTTCGACTGGAACCCGGATTAACGTATACACGGCGCTGATTAGTAATAGATAGAGCCATCAGAATACAGATAATGTATAGACCTGTCCGTATACATGCTGAAAGACTCTGCTCACAATCACACGTCAGCCAGACACTCTTATCACGCACTACTCTCTGCCTGTAACAGGCACACAGACAATATGTAAGCACCAGCATGGAACAACACCCAGTGCATCCTCTCTGCCACATTAGACAATCCACACTATCATAACCAGACCGGGAGGTCCACTCGGAAAACAGAATATCCCACCCTTCCGACAACCACCATTGCTCAGCTAGCCACCAACACCCACACATGTCCCAGACAGGGGTGCACCCAACATCACAATACTGCCTCCTGTCACACCACACAAACAATGGCAGGAATGAAAGACACAGGTCTGCCACAAGCATGGAATCAGAGCGCCGCCTGTTAGAGCCAAAGGTGCACCCTGACGTGGCAAATCAGATGATGCCGCAGTCATTTACTTACGATAATCACAATCAACAAACCGGGCCCCCCCCCCCCCCAAGTGCCTTAACCCGTATTGTACCTTAACCCTTACCGTACCTACCCGATTGTACCTTAACCTAACCCGTATTGTACCTTAACCTAACCCGTATTGTACCTTAACCTAACCCGTATTGTACCTTAACCTAACCCGTATTGTACCTTAACCTAACCCTATTGTACCTTAACCTAACCCATATTGTACCTTACAACCCATTTACCTAACCCCATATTGTACCGTAACCTAACCCATATTGTACCTTAACCTAACCCATATTGTACCTTAACCTAACCCATATTGTACCTTAACCTAACCCATATTGTACCTTAACCTAACCCATGGTTAGCGCCTTAACCTAACCCATGTTGCGCCTTAACCTAACCCATGTTGCGCCTTAACCTAACCCATGTTGCGCCTTAACCTAACCCATGTTGCGCCTTACCAACCCTTCCTAACCACCCATGTTGCGCCTTAACCTAACCCATGTTGCGCCTTAACCTAACCCATGTTGCGCCTTAACCTAACCCATGTTGCGCCTTAACCTAACCCATGTTGCGCCTTAACCTAACCCATGTTGCGCCTTAACCTAACCTATGTTGCGCCTTAACCTAACCTATGTTGCGCCTTAACCTAACCTATGTTGCGCCTTAACCTAACCTATGTTGCGCCTTAACCTAACCTATGTTGCGCCTAACTACCTGTTGCGCTTAACCTACCTATGTTGCGCCTTAACCTAACCTATGTTGCGCCGTAACCTAACCTATGTTGCGCCGTAACCTAACCTATGTTGCGCCTTAACCTAACCTATGTTGCGCCTTAACCTAACCTATGTTGCGCCTTAACCTAACCTATGTTGCGCCTTAACCTAACCTATGTTGCGCCTTAACCTAACCTATGTTGCGCCTTAACCTAACCTATGTTGCGCCTTAACCTAACCTATGTTGCGCCTTAACCTACCACTATGTTGCGCCTTAACCTAACCTATGTTGCGCCTTAACCTAACTCATGTTGCGCCTTAACCTAACCTATGTTGCGCCTTAACCTAACCTATGTTGCGCCTTAACCTAACCTATGTTGCGCCTTAACCTAACCTATGTTGCGCCTTAACCTAACCTATGTTGCGCCTTAACCTAACCTATGTTGCGCCTTAACCTGAACCTATGTTGCGCCTTAACCTAACCTATGTTGCGCCTTAACCTAACCTATGTTGCGCCTTAAACCTAACCTATGTTGCGCCTTAACCTACCTATGTTGCGCCTTAACCTAACCTACTGTTGCGCCTTAACCCAACACACGTTGGGCCTTAACCCAACACACGTTGGGCCTTAACCCAACACACGTTGGGCCTTAACCCAACACACGTTGGGCCTTAACCCAACACACGTTGGGCCTTAACCCAACACACGTTGGGCCTTAACCCAACACACGTTGGGCCTTAACCCAACACACGTTGGGCCTTAACCCAACACACGTTGGGCCTTAACCCAACACACGTTGGGCCTTAACCCAACACACGTTGGGCCTTAACCCAACACACGTTGGGCCTTAACCCAACACACGTTGGGCCTTAACCCAACACACGTTGGGCCTTAACCCAACACACGTTGGGCCTTAACCCAACACACGTTGGGCCTTAACCCAACACACGTTGGGCCTTAACCCAACACACGTTGGGCCTTAACCCAACACACGTTGGGCCTTAACCCAACACACGTTGGGCCTTAACCCCAACACACGTTGGGCCTTAACCCCAACACACGTTGGGCCTTAACCTGCTCTGTAATTGTCATACGACGTTACATTAGTGTAGTGTTGCCTACTGCAACCCCCGCAATATAGTTTGCTACTGCCCGGTCCCCAGAGTATCGCTTCATGTTAAACACCTTGCAGCTATACACTGTAATGCGGATGGCGGCAGGACGTACATGCTCAATGCCCTTCGCAGTTGTTCATTGGCATTCGCATGGCGAAGCACAGCCTACGTTGTGGTACGGCTTGTGGCAACTGTCCGCTGATGTTGTACGTCCAAATCACACACTGTACCGCACATTGGTCCTCATGTACTGAATGATACATCGTGGTACATGTGTGACCGTACCACGACTGCGCCAACAACGGCGAACCATACGGTCCAAATATTGTGCACTCAGCTACGTGTCGTCTCCCTATAAGAGCTGGATTGCAGTATGGTATGCCGTGGATGGCGATCAGCATGAGCCGTCTGTTGATGTAGTGGCGCGTGTTGTCAGACGTAGTCGTCTCTTCTCACACACCGTGATAGCATGGTGCACTGCGTTCCACATCTGCGACATGCGACAGAGGCCGGTTGACAGTCGTTCGCGCAATGGACATCGCATACGTACGGGGGCCACCTTCCACGTGTTCGCGAAGCGTGCACATGTTGTTGCGTGTATGTGGGCAGACATAGTGTGTCGTGACACCTGACACAGGCATGCAACAATCGTTGAATTTGCAAATGGCGATGGACGTCTACGTTTGCTGGTGACGTTACGCAAATGAAGAACTGGTAAACCGTTGTGGTGCGGTTGTTCTCGCTAGAGGTGAATCAGTGATGGCGACGATCGGTTGAGCTACCAACCGGTTGTTTCAGCGATACCCACCATGCCCACGAACGTGAATGGCATGTGGGTGTGAAGCGATACGCGGCGGTGGCTGGGTGGGACCGTCCCCGGCCGGTGAGGGGGGGCCTTCCGGCGTGCTGGCCGCGCGGTGCGTGGGCGCACGCGCTACAGCCGGCTGGTGGGGGCGGCCAGTGGCAGGCGCGCCGGCCGACGGAGGCGGCAGGCGGCGCAGCTGCGCGCCGGCGCACCCTGCACGCGGCGCCGTGCGGCCAAAGTAGGTCCTCGCGGGCCCGGTGCGAAGCGCGGTGGACATCTGCAGTGTGCTGGTCCGATTGAGGACTGTGTGCGCTGAGGATGCGCCGCCGCCCGGCGCTCGGCGCCGCGACGCCGTCTGCTGCTCGGTCGCCTCTGCGGTTCTCGCAGGTGGATTGTATCGCAGCTGTGCGGACGTGTTGGCGCGTGCGCTGTGCTGGGAGAGTTCGCTTCGGCACCCAAGTGGGGCTTTTGTCCTTCTGTGGCGCTGGCGTTGGAGCTGCCGGCCACCGTAGGTGGCGCGTGTTGTCTCCCGCCGGCAATGCCACGACAGCACGCTCCCGGGCCTCTGTCGGCAGCGGCAAGCTCAGTTGGGAGCACGGGTGGTCGCACCTAAAGCGTCTACTCGCCAAACTCCGGGCGATTGCGCCTCTCTCGAACCCGACCAAGTACTTAGGACGGCGCTGCGCGCCGCCGGGACCTGAGAGGGTTTCGAGGTGTATTGTGCAGGGGAGCTCAGCCTCCTCCTGTTTGCAGAATAATTGAGCGGACGCTTGCGTGTTCGCGCGGGCCCCCGGGACACACTCCCGGGCGGCCGGCTGCTCAGCTCTAGTTGACGCAGCTCCCTGGTTGATCCTGCCAGTAGTCATATGCTTGTCTCAAAGATTAAGCCATGCATGTCTCAGTACAAGCCGCATTAAGGTGAAACCGCGAATGGCTCATTAAATCAGTTATGGTTCCTTAGATCGTACCCACGTTACTTGGATAACTGTGGTAATTCTAGAGCTAATACATGCAAACAGAGTCCCGACCAGAGATGGAAGGGACGCTTTTATTAGATCAAAACCAATCGGTCGGCTCGTCCGGTCCGTTTGCCTTGGTGACTCTGAATAACTTTGGGCTGATCGCACGGTCCTCGTACCGGCGACGCATCTTTCAAATGTCTGCCTTATCAACTGTCGATGGTAGGTTCTGCGCCTACCATGGTTGTAACGGGTAACGGGGAATCAGGGTTCGATTCCGGAGAGGGAGCCTGAGAAACGGCTACCACATCCAAGGAAGGCAGCAGGCGCGCAAATTACCCACTCCCGGCACGGGGAGGTAGTGACGAAAAATAACGATACGGGACTCATCCGAGGCCCCGTAATCGGAATGAGTACACTTTAAATCCTTTAACGAGTATCTATTGGAGGGCAAGTCTGGTGCCAGCAGCCGCGGTAATTCCAGCTCCAATAGCGTATATTAAAGTTGTTGCGGTTAAAAAGCTCGTAGTTGGATTTGTGTCCCACGCTGTTGGTTCACCGCCCGTCGGTGTTTAACTGGCATGTATCGTGGGACGTCCTGCCGGTGGGGCGAGCTGAAGGCGTGCGACGCGCCTCGTGCGTGCTCGTGCGTCCCGAGGCGGACCCCGTTGCAATCCTACCAGGGTGCTCTTGAGTGAGTGTCTCGGTGGGCCGGCACGTTTACTTTGAACAAATTAGAGTGCTTAAAGCAGGCAAGCCCGCCTGAATACTGTGTGCATGGAATAATGGAATAGGACCTCGGTTCTATTTTGTTGGTTTTCGGAACCCGAGGTAATGATTAATAGGGACAGGCGGGGGCATTCGTATTGCGACGTTAGAGGTGAAATTCTTGGATCGTCGCAAGACGAACAGAAGCGAAAGCATTTGCCAAGTATGTTTTCATTAATCAAGAACGAAAGTTAGAGGTTCGAAGGCGATCAGATACCGCCCTAGTTCTAACCATAAACGATGCCAGCCAGCGATCCGCCGCAGTTCCTCCGATGACTCGGCGGGCAGCCTCCGGGAAACCAAAGCTTTTGGGTTCCGGGGGAAGTATGGTTGCAAAGCTGAAACTTAAAGGAATTGACGGAAGGGCACCACCAGGAGTGGAGCCTGCGGCTTAATTTGACTCAACACGGGAAACCTCACCAGGCCCGGACACCGGAAGGATTGACAGATTGATAGCTCTTTCTTGATTCGGTGGGTGGTGGTGCATGGCCGTTCTTAGTTGGTGGAGCGATTTGTCTGGTTAATTCCGATAACGAACGAGACTCTAGCCTGCTAACTAGTCGCGTGACATCCTTCGTGCTGTCAGCGATTACTTTTCTTCTTAGAGGGACAGGCGGCTTCTAGCCGCACGAGATTGAGCAATAACAGGTCTGTGATGCCCTTAGATGTTCTGGGCCGC
>NW_025725334.1:12500-20000 GCF_021461395.2 Schistocerca americana | reverse complement strand
ACCTAACCCATATTGTACCTTAACCTAACCCATATTGTACCTTAACCTAACCCATATTGTACCTTAACCTAACCCATATTGTACCTTAACCTAACCCATATTGTACCTTAACCTAACCCATATTGTACCTTAACCTAACCCATATTGTACCTTAACCTAACCCATATTGTACCTTAACCTAACCCATGTTGCGCCTTAACCTAACCCATGTTGCGCCTTAACCTAACCCATGTTGCGCCTTAACCTAACCCATGTTGCGCCTTAACCTAACCCATGTTGCGCCTTAACCTAACCCATGTTGCGCCTTAACCTAACCCATGTTGCGCCTTAACCTAACCCATGTTGCGCCTTAACCTAACCCATGTTGCGCCTTAACCTAACCCATGTTGCGCCTTAACCTAACCCATGTTGCGCCTTAACCTAACCTATGTTGCGCCTTAACCTAACCTATGTTGCGCCTTAACCTAACCTATGTTGCGCCTTAACCTAACCTATGTTGCGCCTTAACCTAACCTATGTTGCGCCTTAACCTAACCTATGTTGCGCCTTAACCTAACCTATGTTGCGCCGTAACCTAACCTATGTTGCGCCGTAACCTAACCTATGTTGCGCCATAACCTAACCTATGTTGCGCCTTAACCTAACCTATGTTGCGCCTTAACCTAACCTATGTTGCGCCTTAACCTAACCTATGTTGCGCCGTAACCTAACCTATGTTGCGCCTTAACCTAACCTATGTTGCGCCTTAACCTAACCTATGTTGCGCCTTAACCTAACCTATGTTGCGCCTTAACCTAACCTATGTTGCGCCTTAACCTAACCTATGTTGCGCCTTAACCTAACCTATGTTGCGCCTTAACCTAACCTATGTTGCGCCTTAACCTAACCTATGTTGCGCCTTAACCTAACCTATGTTGCGCCGTAACCTAACCTATGTTGCGCCTTAACCTAACCTATGTTGCGCCTTAACCTAACCTATGTTGCGCCGTAACCTAACCTATGTTGCGCCTTAACCTAACCTATGTTGCGCCTTAACCTAACCTATGTTGCGCCTTAACCTAACCTATGTTGCGCCTTAACCTAACCTATGTTGCGCCTTAACCTAACCTATGTTGCGCCTTAACCCAACACACGTTGGGCCTTAACCCAACACACGTTGGGCCTTAACCCAACACACGTTGGGCCTTAACCCAACACACGTTGGGCCTTAACCCAACACACGTTGGGCCTTAACCCAACACACGTTGGGCCTTAACCCAACACACGTTGGGCCTTAACCCAACACACGTTGGGCCTTAACCCAACACACGTTGGGCCTTAACCCAACACACGTTGGGCCTTAACCCAACACACGTTGGGCCTTAACCCAACACACGTTGGGCCTTAACCCAACACACGTTGGGCCTTAACCCAACACACGTTGGGCCTTAACCCAACACACGTTGGGCCTTAACCCAACACACGTTGGGCCTTAACCCAACACACGTTGGGCCTTAACCCAACACACGTTGGGCCTTAACCCAACACACGTTGGGCCTTAACCCAACACACGTTGGGCCTTAACCTGCTCTGTAATTGTCATACGACGCGTTAAATTAGTGTAGTGTTGCCTAACTGCAACCCCCGCAATATAGTTTGCTACTCGCACTGCCCGGTCCCCAGAGTATCGCTTCATGTTAAACACCTTGCAGCTATACACTGTAATGCGGATGGCGGCAGGACGTACATGCTCAATGCCCTTCGCAGTTGTTCATTGGCATTCGCATGGCGAAGCACAGCCTACGTTGTGGTACGGCTTGTGGCAACTGTCCGCTGATGTTGTACGTCCAAATCACACACTGTACCGCACATTGGTCCTCATGTACTGAATGATACATCGTGGTACATGTGTGACCGTACCACGACTGCGCCAACAACGGCGAACCATACGGTCCAAATATTGTGCACTCAGCTACGTGTCGTCTCCCTATAAGAGCTGGATTGCAGTATGGTATGCCGTGGATGGCGATCAGCATGAGCCGTCTGTTGATGTAGTGGCGCGTGTTGTCAGACGTAGTCGTCTCTTCTCACACACCGTGATAGCATGGTGCACTGCGTTCCACATCTGCGACATGCGACAGAGGCCGGTTGACAGTCGTTCGCGCAATGGACATCGCATACGTACGGGGGCCACCTTCCACGTGTTCGCGAAGCGTGCACATGTTGTTGCGTGTATGTGGGCAGACATAGTGTGTCGTGACACCTGACACAGGCATGCAACAATCGTTGAATTTGCAAATGGCGATGGACGTCTACGTTTGCTGGTGACGTTACGCAAATGAAGAACTGGTAAACCGTTGTGGTGCGGTTGTTCTCGCTAGAGGTGAATCAGTGATGGCGACGATCGGTTGAGCTACCAACCGGTTGTTTCAGCGATACCCACCATGCCCACGAACGTGAATGGCATGTGGGTGTGAAGCGATACGCGGCGGTGGCTGGGTGGGACCGTCCCCGGCCGGTGAGGGGGGGCCTTCCGGCGTGCTGGCCGCGCGGTGCGTGGGCGCACGCGCTACAGCCGGCTGGTGGGGGCGGCCAGTGGCAGGCGCGCCGGCCGACGGAGGCGGCAGGCGGCGCAGCTGCGCGCCGGCGCACCCTGCACGCGGCGCCGTGCGGCCAAAGTAGGTCCTCGCGGGCCCGGTGCGAAGCGCGGTGGACATCTGCAGTGTGCTGGTCCGATTGAGGACTGTGTGCGCTGAGGATGCGCCGCCGCCCGGCGCTCGGCGCCGCGACGCCGTCTGCTGCTCGGTCGCCTCTGCGGTTCTCGCAGGTGGATTGTATCGCAGCTGTGCGGACGTGTTGGCGCGTGCGCTGTGCTGGGAGAGTTCGCTTCGGCACCCAAGTGGGGCTTTTGTCCTTCTGTGGCGCTGGCGTTGGAGCTGCCGGCCACCGTAGGTGGCGCGTGTTGTCTCCCGCCGGCAATGCCACGACAGCACGCTCCCGGGCCTCTGTCGGCAGCGGCAAGCTCAGTTGGGAGCACGGGTGGTCGCACCTAAAGCGTCTACTCGCCAAACTCCGGGCGATTGCGCCTCTCTCGAACCCGACCAAGTACTTAGGACGGCGCTGCGCGCCGCCGGGACCTGAGAGGGTTTCGAGGTGTATTGTGCAGGGGAGCTCAGCCTCCTCCTGTTTGCAGAATAATTGAGCGGACGCTTGCGTGTTCGCGCGGGCCCCCGGGACACACTCCCGGGCGGCCGGCTGCTCAGCTCTAGTTGACGCAGCTCCCTGGTTGATCCTGCCAGTAGTCATATGCTTGTCTCAAAGATTAAGCCATGCATGTCTCAGTACAAGCCGCATTAAGGTGAAACCGCGAATGGCTCATTAAATCAGTTATGGTTCCTTAGATCGTACCCACGTTACTTGGATAACTGTGGTAATTCTAGAGCTAATACATGCAAACAGAGTCCCGAGCTGACGACCTCCTTCTGCTGGTTGGCGGCCGAAGTCGCGAGGACCTCGAACCCAAAATCCATAGGACATTATCAATTCTCACGCAGTGGTGCCAGAACACGAAAATGACCATTGCGCCTAACAAGTCTACATACCTATTACTGAAAGGCCAACTGGCCAGAAATCCAACAGTAAGAATCGAGGGCTCACCAGTGATTCGGCGTCGTGAGGCCCGGTATTTAGGGGTTATAATCGATGAAAGGTGGAATTTCGCCAAACATATAGAAACAGCAACACAAAAATCACTCGAAGCTCTAAACAACTTAATCACAATAGGACACAGTAGATTTCATCTCCCACCAGAACTCATTAAATTATATCACAATACCATTCTTGTCTCTATCATGGGTTACGGCTCCGGAGTGTGGGCACACAGGCTCACGAGGGTTGTGCCCGCTTTGTCTGTGAGGAGGGTGCAACGCAACATGCTTTTGCGCTCCATCGGAGCGTACAGAACATCTCCGGGAGGGGCATTACTAGTACTTATGGGGGTGTGTCCCCTGGATATCAAAATCCGGGAACAGGCAGCCTGGTACTGGGTTAAAAGAGGAGATGTAGATAAGACTGAAAGTATCTTGGGAGTGCGGGTGGGGGACAAGTTTGCCATTAAGAGGAGAGGAGAAGAGTTATGGCAAGAACTCTGGGATGCTGACACAACAGGCCGAAGGACTTACCAGCTGCTCCCAAATATTAAAGAACGTTTCCAACTATCGCATTTCCAGCCAAGTAAGGGACTGTTGCACTTCCTCACAGGACATGGACCGTATCCGGCATATCTATGCCGATTCGGGAAAAGGGCTACCCCCTCGTGTGACTGCGGAGCTGAATGGGGTACTCCGGACCACGTGATCTATGAGTGCCCCATATTCGATGATGTAGCCAGTGACCTAAGAAGCCAGTTGCCTCACAACAATACGTATCAATTAATCAGAGATCCCACCACATTCAACATAGTAAACCGCCTTGCCAGCGAGGTATCAGCAAAGGTCCTGCGGGAATATTTAAGGGAAAACACTTGAACAACCGGACATGACATAACTGAAGGCGACCCATCCCATTCCGCCGGGGCGTGGACTGGCCAATCGCCGTGACGGTAGGAATCCGCCACGCTCCGGAACAGGGGGAGGGAGCGCCAACACCCGGATTCGACAGTTGCGCACCGATCATGACTTAGCAATAGTTAGACCTTAAGTAGATAGTAGATAGAAAATCTTAACAGAACTTGCAGCGATCTTCAAAAGGCCAGCCCAGTGCCAGGGGCATGCTCACTGGGATTAGCTCAGTGGGCACGGCCACACAGTAGGTTTATACAAACATCTGGCACGCCTGTAACGCTGCAGGAGGTAGACCCTAGATTAGTTAGCAAGAGTAAAAGTAGATCTTACCCAACAAAGAAACTAACTCTTATGTCCTGTAGCAAGTAAGTTTACTAACACTAGAATAGAAGTATAAATGCTGCTAATATTCAATAAAAATGTAATGTAGAGAATTAAGACCCACTAATGTATTAGGTGGTGGGTTAATATGTAAGAAATAATTTAATGGAATAAAGAATTTTTTTTTTTTTTTTTTTTTTTTTTTTTTAAAAAAAAAAAAAAAAAAAAAAAAAAAAAAAAAAAAAAAAAAAAAAAACAGAGTCCCGACCAGAGATGGAAGGGACGCTTTTATTAGATCAAAACCAATCGGTCGGCTCGTCCGGTCCGTTTGCCTTGGTGACTCTGAATAACTTTGGGCTGATCGCACGGTCCTCGTACCGGCGACGCATCTTTCAAATGTCTGCCTTATCAACTGTCGATGGTAGGTTCTGCGCCTACCATGGTTGTAACGGGTAACGGGGAATCAGGGTTCGATTCCGGAGAGGGAGCCTGAGAAACGGCTACCACATCCAAGGAAGGCAGCAGGCGCGCAAATTACCCACTCCCGGCACGGGGAGGTAGTGACGAAAAATAACGATACGGGACTCATCCGAGGCCCCGTAATCGGAATGAGTACACTTTAAATCCTTTAACGAGTATCTATTGGAGGGCAAGTCTGGTGCCAGCAGCCGCGGTAATTCCAGCTCCAATAGCGTATATTAAAGTTGTTGCGGTTAAAAAGCTCGTAGTTGGATTTGTGTCCCACGCTGTTGGTTCACCGCCCGTCGGTGTTTAACTGGCATGTATCGTGGGACGTCCTGCCGGTGGGGCGAGCTGAAGGCGTGCGACGCGCCTCGTGCGTGCTCGTGCGTCCCGAGGCGGACCCCGTTGCAATCCTACCAGGGTGCTCTTGAGTGAGTGTCTCGGTGGGCCGGCACGTTTACTTTGAACAAATTAGAGTGCTTAAAGCAGGCAAGCCCGCCTGAATACTGTGTGCATGGAATAATGGAATAGGACCTCGGTTCTATTTTGTTGGTTTTCGGAACCCGAGGTAATGATTAATAGGGACAGGCGGGGGCATTCGTATTGCGACGTTAGAGGTGAAATTCTTGGATCGTCGCAAGACGAACAGAAGCGAAAGCATTTGCCAAGTATGTTTTCATTAATCAAGAACGAAAGTTAGAGGTTCGAAGGCGATCAGATACCGCCCTAGTTCTAACCATAAACGATGCCAGCCAGCGATCCGCCGCAGTTCCTCCGATGACTCGGCGGGCAGCCTCCGGGAAACCAAAGCTTTTGGGTTCCGGGGGAAGTATGGTTGCAAAGCTGAAACTTAAAGGAATTGACGGAAGGGCACCACCAGGAGTGGAGCCTGCGGCTTAATTTGACTCAACACGGGAAACCTCACCAGGCCCGGACACCGGAAGGATTGACAGATTGATAGCTCTTTCTTGATTCGGTGGGTGGTGGTGCATGGCCGTTCTTAGTTGGTGGAGCGATTTGTCTGGTTAATTCCGATAACGAACGAGACTCTAGCCTGCTAACTAGTCGCGTGACATCCTTCGTGCTGTCAGCGATTACTTTTCTTCTTAGAGGGACAGGCGGCTTCTAGCCGCACGAGATTGAGCAATAACAGGTCTGTGATGCCCTTAGATGTTCTGGGCCGCACGCGCGCTACACTGAAGGAATCAGCGTGTCTTCCTAGGCCGAAAGGTCGGGGTAACCCGCTGAACCTCCTTCGTGCTAGGGATTGGGGCTTGCAATTGTTCCCCATGAACGAGGAATTCCCAGTAAGCGCGAGTCATAAGCTCGCGTTGATTACGTCCCTGCCCTTTGTACACACCGCCCGTCGCTACTACCGATTGAATGATTTAGTGAGGTCTTCGGACTGGTACGCGGCATTGACTCTGTCGTTGCCGATGCTACCGGAAAGATGACCAAACTTGATCATTTAGAGGAAGTAAAAGTCGTAACAAGGTTTCCGTAGGTGAACCTGCGGAAGGATCATTACCGACTAGACTGCATGTCTTTCGATGTGCGTGTCGTGTCGCGCAACACGCTACCTGTACGGCTCGCAGTAGCCGTGCGCCGCGTGCGGAACCACGCGTGCTTCTCAAAACTAACGCCAATGTTGTGTGGTACGAGCGCTGAAGCGCTGGAGCGGCTGGCCTGCGGCACCTGGCGCCTGGCGCCGGTTTTGAATGACTTTCGCCCGACTGCCTGTCCGCTCCGGTGTGGAGCCGTACGACGCCCATCGGCCGTGAGGCCGTTGGACACAGAACGCTTGAACAGGGGCCGCCACACGCCTACGTCCCGCCTATGCAACTGTCTTGAAAGAGACAGTGTAAACTAAGAAAAGATCACCCAGGACGGTGGATCACTCGGCTCGTGGGTCGATGAAGAACGCAGCAAATTGCGCGTCGACATGTGAACTGCAGGACACATGAACATCGACGTTTCGAACGCACATTGCGGTCCATGGATTCCGTTCCCGGGCCACGTCTGGCTGAGGGTCGGCTACGTATACTGAAGCGCGCGGCGTTTGCCCCGCTTCGCAGACCTGGGAGCGTCGCGGCCGCCTGTGGGGCCGGCCGCGCCTCCTTAAACGTGCGATGCGCGCCCGTCGCCTGGCGGTTCGCATACCGGTACTTACTCGGTA